>NW_018219885.1:302159-302643 GCF_001263595.1 Phalaenopsis equestris
TAAAGAATAGGTATGCTCCTATTTGGCACAATATAAATTGAACTAATTCATTTTATCCATTCATTATAATTTCTTGAATAAGAGAATGATGCTTTCTTATATATTGAATATCACAATTAAATCTTACTTAATATCACTAGTTATTTATTTGTTATTAAAATTATCTATTTATTTCAATTACCTATTAGTGACAGATAAGCAAATTGAACGTCATTGTTGTGATTAAATTATTGTTTTTCTAAAGTTTTAGTCCGTAATTCTAAACTACTCCCTGTGGGATCGATATCTAGGACTCCATTAGAGCCCTATATTACTTGAGCGATATGTATAATTGTGTTGATAAGTGTGAATTTACAATTATTGAATATTTAATACGTCCATATTTATCTTATATTTTATTGCATATATAAAGTCGATGTCAAAGTTTTTGGCGCCGTTGTCGGGGAGTGATTGAGTGAGTGAGTAAAATTACGATCAGAGTAAC
>NW_018219885.1:303449-309358 GCF_001263595.1 Phalaenopsis equestris
TTTTGATGAGGCTTATTCATTAATAGAAGAGATGGCTACCAACAAATTTTAATGGCCCTCTGAGCGGGTAAATTCTTAAAGAGTAGCTAGTATCCATGATTCTGATGCAATATCTATGTTAGCTTCGCAGATTGCTGCAATATCAAAGAAATTAGATCATTATGGGATGAATTATTCTTCAACACCTGCTATGATGGAAGAAAATTCATCTGGGCAATTTGTGGATGTTCAACCTTCATATGAAACCTTAAATGCTATTAATAAACCCAACAACCCATATTCGAACTATTATAACCCAGGTTGGAAGAATCATCCAAATTTTAATTGGAAACAATTCTTCTACAAATCAACAATGGGCAAACAACCCAGTGAATCTATTAGGAAATTCATCCAACCAAGGAAATGTTAACTATAGACCTTCTTATCCTCCAAGATTTAAGGGTAATACTCAAATTAAGGAGAAGTTGTCTATGGAAGAGCTGATATTAAACATGGGTCAACAATTACAGAATCAAGGAAATCAATTACAAATTCAAGGAAATCAATTACAAAATCAAGGAACTGCTATTAAGAATATTGAAAACCAATTAGGGCATATCGCTACTGCGCTTAGTAACCGAACATTAGGAACTTTTCCTAGTACTGTGGAACCAAATCCTAAATACCAAGGAAAAGAACAAATCAAAGTGATACAATTACGAAGTGGAAAAGAATTGGAAACAATTGTGCAAAAAGAAACAGAAACTGAGGGTCCATTTGGCGCGATGTTTTCTGCGCGGTGCGGCGAGAGGCCGCATAATAGGATCGTTTGGCCCGGTGTTCCACCCACGGCGGCCGTGAATCTGAGGGAAAAGTCGGCCGCGGGTGAGACCCTGTGGCCCGTGGTATCGCTCCGACTTTTTACTCCCCTACCCTTCCTCCATTCGATCTCGCCTTCACCTACCCTGCCGAGTGCGAGCTTCCTCTGCCGATCAGAAATGCGTGCCAGCATCCGAAGAGTCGGTGAATCAACACTTTCTTCTTCTTTGAGTCTGCTCTCTCTTGCGGGTAAGAATGGGAAAATTAGGGTATCTAGCAATGAAGACGGATCAAATCAGCAACGATCTCATTATTCAGATCTACGTGAGCTCGGAATGGCTGCCAAGAACCTCGCCGATCATGCCTTCATGCTCGAAAGTGACCTCCATTATTCTCTTAGTAAGCGGCCTCCATTATTTACCCAAAAGTGAATTTCCATTATTCTCCAGTAACCCTTAAATTGAATTTTGTGGATGTATCTTTAGGTTTCTATTATTCTCCCAATACCCCGATTTCCACAAGATATCGAAGGTTGTGGCTTTGAATGAGATAAAAATGAAAGTAAAATTATCGATGTATCAAATCCTGTTTGGTTTTGCTTTTCTCTAGGAAGTAATCTAGCATGTGAAAACAGAGATTGAAGTGTTCTTTCCGTAAGAGCATCCTTTGCATTCAATTGTGTTTTTGAGTTTATAACTTGTATGCATTTTCATTTTCTTTTAGATTGATTGTTCTTGTTGGTTTACTAAAATTTAAGCAAGTAAAGAGGAAAGAAGTTTTTATTTGATGTCGTTGCAGGAATTGAAAACATAATTGAGCATGTATTGGGCATTTACATACTTAGCACAAAATTCTTATATTTTTACATGTCTCACACCTAAATTTTCATATATAAACACACAACACTCAATTTATTAATATCACAAAAAAAAGTAGCACTATTACTATTTTTTAAAAGTCAAACACACCTTTTCATTTATAAATTTAAAAAACCAAAGTGTTATATATGTAAATGTCGTATGTATCCTAGTTTTGGTTCCCTGTTATTTTCTGCTTCTGTTGTTTTCTGTCAGTTTTTCTGTTAGCCCTGGTCTGGTTGTTATGTCATTTATTTCAACGAGTTGAATGAAATGCTTTCTCAAATATTGTTTCCATGGAAGAATCTTCCTTCGTAATTTGTCATTTCAGCTGAATGCTGGCTTTATTTTCTGATGCAGCAGTTTTCTTCTTGCACACAACATAGCACAACATAACTAAACAAAACAGGTTTCTTCATTGCATCTTTTAACACGTACATAATTCCTTCTTATGAATGCAGGTGGAGTGCCTTGGATTTCAGTGATAATGTAAACTTTTTTATTAATGTTATATTACATTCTTTTCTATCATCAGAATGCAGCTCATAAATAGTTGGAGTTTCTTTTCTCTCATGCACTTACATTCCTCGTCTCCCACCCCGCCCATAATATTTAACCCTTTTATGAGTATAGTATGCATATTTTTGGAACGGAATACTTTTTACCATTTTCTCAAATAAAGTTATGTTAGGCAGCCTATTTGCAAAACACATGTTTTGGAATTTTTGAAAGGTATACAGATGCATTGGGTTGATTCAGTATTATTACATCCATCATGGCTTTTATGCAGAATTATGCTAATCAGTTTGGCCTTCGAGCCAATTCAAGTTTGCTTTCATTAGTTGTTTCAGCTATGTTTAGATTGTTTAACAATTCACATTAACTTTATGAAATCTCATGTATAGGGTTTTGTTTTGGTAATGCCTTAATTCTGCACTATTTTTAGCAATCTTGCTATTCCACGGGCTTGCTTTGTGCTAAAAACACACAAAATTTATATACCAGACATGCACGCACTCTATGTTTCTTGTGATAAATTGCATTCTCTATGATAAGGAGACTATTTTCTCTTATGCAGAGCAACATAACATTATTTGATAAAGCTTAAGTTTTCTCTCTAAACACCCTGTTTCTTATGTTTCTTTATAGCGAGGAAAATGTATTCTTTCTTTGCAAGAAACTTGGTGATGGTGATAGGGAATAAAGAACATCACTGGGGGAAAGTCTAGCACAGAAGCTACACCGTCTGAATGTTAAAATTAATATAATAGTCTTACTAATTGGTATTTTAATAGTTTTAAGTTTTTTTTTTCAGTCTTGATACTCACTATGAAGTAATGCATGTATTTATAATTTTGTATTGTTTTTAAGTGAACTGTTGTCTTAAAAGTATTAAATTTATGATTATCACAGTTCTGTTAAGCACAACATTACAAAACAAGGGCAGAATGGTCATTTCTGCCGAAACAGCTACCTCACAGCTGCTTTCACACAACTGCCCCAAACAGACAGTCAGCTTCCCCGCAGCAGTTTTCCCGCAACAGCTTCCTAAGGCAGCGCAGCTGCAGCTGAAAAGCTGAGAGGCTGCAGCTGCGCCAAACAGAGCCTGAAAAAGAGAAAATGGATACCGAAAAAGAAAAGGATCATGAATACCCAGATTTAGAGTATCCATTTACACCAATGAAAATTACTGCGGAGAAACCTCCACCACCGTTTCCTCAAAGATTGAAGCAACACAAACAGAATAAATAATTTTCCAAATTTTTAGAAATTCTTAAGAAGTTAACAGTAAACATTCCCTTTGTAGAAGCTTTAGAGCAAATGCCCAATTATGTGAAATTTATGAAAGAAATTCTGAACAAGAAAAGGAAGTTCACGGATAATGAAACTGTTGCACTTAGTGAAGAGTGTACTGCAATTATTCAGAAAAAGCTTCCTGAAAAATTAAAAGATCCTAGCAGTTTCACTATAACGTGTGCAACAGGTGAAAATTTTTATGGAAGAGCTTTATGTGATTTGGGAGCCAGCATTAATCTTATGCCTCTATCAATTTTCAAAAGATTAGGATTAGGAGAAGTCTCACCTACTTCTGTAACTCTACAGTAGCGGATCGTTCAGTTACATATCCTAAGGGAGTTATAGAAGATGTGTTAGTAAAAGTGGATAAATTTATCTTTCCTGTGGATTTCATTGTTTTAGATATGGAGTAAGATAAAGATAAGATAATAAAGAAATACCTATCATTTTAGGGAGACCATTTTTAGCTACTAGAAAAGCTACGATAGATGTTCAAAAAGGAGAATTAACTATGAGAGTTAATGATCAAGAAGTGACTTTAACATTACGAAATCTATAAAATACCCTGCTGTTGAAAGAGATAATGAATGTTTTCACATGGAAATTATTGAACATCTACTGAACGAACATTTTAGAAAATATTTTGAAGACAAAAAGCATTTTGAAGAAGAAGAAGAACATTTTAAAGAGAATGACGAAGTTATTTTGGACGAATTAGAAAATAAAAAATTAGATTATGTTCAAGACAGATTTGAGATGTTGGATATTACAGAAAATGCAGATAAAAATCTATTTCCATCGATTATAAAACCACCTGAACTTGAGATGAATGTATTGCCTAGTCACTTGAAGTATGTATTTTTAGGAGACTCATTTACATTACCTGTTATTATATCTTTAGAATTAAATGATCTCCAAGTGCAAAGACTGTTAGATACGTTAAAAAGATATAAGAAAGCTTTTGGTTGGACCTTAGCTGATATTAAGGGAATCAGTCATTTAATCTGTATGCACAAAATTATATTAGATGAACAATATAAACCAAGAGTTGATCCACAAAGGAGATTAAATTTGATGATGAAAGAAGTAGTTAAGAAGGAAATTTTGAAATGGATAGACACTGGAATTATATATCTTATTTCAAATAGTGCGTGGGTAAGTCCAATTCATTGTGTTCCTAAGAAAGGAGAAGTGACTGTTGAAACAAAAGAAAATAATGAATTAATACCTATCAGGCAAGTTACTGGGTGGAGTATTTGCATTGATTATAGGAAATTAAATACTGCCACCAGGAAAGATCACTTCCCTTTACCCTTTTTAGATCAATAATGGATAGACTTGCTGGGCACAAATATTTTTGCTTTTTAGATTGATATACCGGTTACCATCAAATTTTTATTGCTCCTGAGGATAAAAAAAAGACAACATTTACTAGTCCTTTTGGAACTTTTGCTTTTCGAAGAGTGTCTTTCGGATTATGTAATGCACCTGCAACATTCCAGAGATGTATGATGTCCATATTTAGTAAGTTAATTGATGATGGATTGGAAGTATTTATGGATGATTTCTCTGTATTTGGAACATCATTTGACGCATGCTTAAATTACCTTGAAAAAGTTTTGGAGTTATGCGAAAGAACTAATTTGGTTATGAACTGGGAGAAATGTCAATTTATGGTTGCAGGAGGAATTGTGTTAGGGCATAAAATTTTGGAAGATGGTATAGAAGCAAACCCTGCAAAAATTCAAGTTATATCTAAACTAACACCTCCTACTAATGTAAGAGAGGTTAGGAGTTTTCTCAGACATGTTGGATTTTACAGGCGTTTTATTAAAGATTTTTTCAAAAATTACTAAACCTCTATGCCAACTTTTAGAAAATGACAAGAAATTTGAATTTACTAAAAGTTATTTAAATTCCTTTGAGTTGTTAAGAGAAAAATTAATCACAGCCCCTATTATAGTTTCACCTAACTGGGAGAAACCATTTGAACTGATGTGTGATGCTAGTGATTATGCTATTAGAGCTGTTCTTGGACAACAGTATGAAAAGATTTTTAAAGTTATATATTATGCTAGTAAAACTCTTAATGATGCACAAGTTAAACTATACTGTTACTGAAAAAGAGTTACTAGAAATTGTGTGTGCTTTAGATAAATTTAGATCTTATTTAATTAAAGTTAAATGCGTTGTGCATACTGATCACTCTGCTATTAAATATATGATGCAAAATAAGGATGTTAAACCAAGGTTGATTAGATGCATACTTTTGATGCAAAAATTTGATCTTGTGGTTATTGATAGAAAGGAAACTGATAATCAAATTGCTGATCATTTGTCAAGATTAGAAAACCAAGAATCATCTGACACTGACAATGAAATTACAGACAGTTTCCCTGATGAACAACTTTATAATATTAATGAGTGTAAAATACCATGGTATGCTGATATTGTTAA
>NW_018219885.1:309369-310226 GCF_001263595.1 Phalaenopsis equestris
AATATTTTGCCATGTAAGTGATATTTTGCCACCTATGCTGACATTGCAACAACAAAGAAAATTCATTCATGATGTATTTTTGGGATTTTGGGATGAGCCTTGTTTATATAAACAATGTAAAGATCTTATTATAAGGAGATGTGCACCTTATGAAGAAATTGAGCTGATCATTCGAAAATGTCATGATTCTGAATTTAAAAGACATTTTGGGATTGATAAAACTTCTTATAAAATTTTACAAGCTGGATTTTATTGGCCTACCATCTTTAGAAATGTTTATAGATACATAAGAACTTGTGATCGATGTTAACGAGTAGGCAATATATCTAGAAGAAATGAAATACCTCTGAATTTCATATTAGAAGTTGAGATCTTTGACATTTGGGGATTAGATTTTATAGGATCATTTATTCATTTGGGAACTTATATATCATTTGGGAACTTATATATATTAATTATAGTGGACTGCGTTTCTAAGTGGATTGAAACATAAGCTTTACCATGTTGTGACGCTAAAAGTGTTTCAAGATTTTTGAAGAAAAATTTTTTCACTAGATACGGAATGCCTAGAATGATTATGACTGATGGAGGATCCCATTTTAGAAATAAATACATTAGAGATTGCCAGAAAAATTTATTATTATTCATAGAATCTCTACTACCTATCATCCTCAAACCAGTGGGTTAGCTGAAGTTTCTAATAGAGAGATCAAACAAATACTTGAAAAGACTGTAAACCCTAGTAGAATAGATTGGTCCACTAGATTGGATACTGCATTATGGGCTTACAAGACTGCTTATAAAACTCCTATTGGAATGACTCCTTACAGACTGATTTTTGGAAAAACTTGTCACTT
>NW_018219885.1:310662-313208 GCF_001263595.1 Phalaenopsis equestris
TAGTAGTTTTTATTTGAAATTATCATTAGTTTGTGGTAGTATTAAGCTCTACTACTCTTATTTACCCTTGAAACATCTTAAAAATTGGATCCATGAAGAAAAATTGGAACGCATTCGGACCAGAGCGAAACTGTGCAAATTTTGCTTGGGCTCCGACGTCACCCTCAACGCCGCCGACGGTGGGTTTTTCCCAAAAGTCCAGACAAAATTAATACAGAGGCTCGTCGACGGCACCATCGACTCCTCTGACTGCGAGACCGGTGAATTGACGGTTATGCGGGTTCAAATGGCGATTTTTTGTGGTTTTTGGGCGAGAATTGTCTTTTTAAACTCAAAAATTCAAATTCTAGTTCATATTTTCCCTCCAAAAATGAAGTGAAACTATACCAATTTCATTTCTATGGCGTCCAATTCCCCTGATAATCCCAGAATGCGAGTTTTCAATCGGCGAAAGTTTATTAGTGTGGAAACGCAGCGAATCTTCAACAAGTTATTGACAAAGAAAAGATTGATCAAAGAACAAGGATTTGTGAATAGCAGATTGAATAATCTCATGACGGATATTGAAGAAACGATAGTGCGGCGGGGATGGGACGGGGGAGATGCGAAGTGTTGTGCTACACTATTGCCGCCGTGGTGGTTCCTGTGGTAAAAGAATTTAATGCAAATTTACATGGAATCAACCAAGGAGTTGTTTATGTGTGAGGAAGATGGATCACTTTCACTCCTGTATGGATCAATGAATTATATATGATAGAGAATGTTTTTGTCTGCCACTATTCCAATTTCGTCCCAACAAGAAACCAGATGAATGAGCCAATATTTAACGGATGAAACTAAGGACTGGGAAATGAGAGAAAATGAGTATGCCAGTTTTTCTGCGACACTTTTCGAATCCCGTTTTAAAACATTGACATTTTTTTATTTCTGCAAAACTATTACCGACAATGAAGATCGGTAAAGTTTCTAAAGAAAGTGTCATTTTTGAATTACTGCATCCAAAGGGGACTGCCGATCGACATTAGATCTATAATTGTGAAGTCAATTTTGGGCCTGATCGTTCATGGATCAACTTATGGGCTTGGACATCCCTCCACAATTTTCTTACTTTGCAGTCAGTTCCAAGTGTCCTATGAAAATTGGGAAAAGGTACTGCTACTTTGGAAGCCTTTGGATCCAACTGAAAGATTCCCAATTTTCGAAGATGAAAATGACATGGTCATTATAGTAGATCAATCATCTCAGAATTGACTACCAATTCTACCCTTAATTCCTAACAAGTCTCTGATGATCCTGTGCCGAATCAAGAAATTGGAAAAGGAGGGAAAAGTTATGGTATTATCAAAAGATTAACCAAAAGAACTTTAAACCAGGACTAGAAGTTTTACTTTACAACACTAGGTTAAAATTATTTCCTGGGAAATTGAAGTCTCGTTGGTTAGGGCCCTTTACTGTGACTCAAGTTTATACTTACAGAGCTATTGAAATTTAAGATCAGAAGACAGGAAATAGATTTAAAGTAAATGGGCACAGATTAAAACCATATTATGAGGGTAAAAGACCAAATTTTAAAGAGGTTTTAATGATCAGTGAACCTGAATGACACCTGAATAGGCCGGGCTGACGACGTTAAACCAAGCGCTATATGGGAGGCAACCCATATTTATCTTTACTTTTATCGTGATTATAGTAGTTTTTATTTGAAATTATCGTTAGTTTGTGGTAGTATTAAACTCTACTACTCTTATTTACCCTTGAAACATCTTAAAAATTGGATCCATGAAGAAAAATTGGAACGCATTCGGACCAGAGCGAAACTGTGAAAATTTTGCCTTGGGCGCCGATGGCTGGTTTTTCCCGGGAGTCTAGACAATTTTGCCGTGGGCGCCGACGGCTCCCTGGACGCCGCTGACGGCAGGTTTTTCCCAAAAGTCCAAACAAAATTAATACAGAGGCTCGTCGACGGCACCATCGACTCCTCTGACTGCGAGACCGGTGAATTGACGGTTATGCGGGTTCAAATGGCGATTTTTTGTGGTTTTTGGGCGAGAATTGTCTTTTTAAACTCAAAAATTCAAATTCTAGTTCATATTTTCCCTCCAAAAATGAAGTGAAACTATACCAATTTCATTTCTATGGCGTCCAATTCCCCTGATAATCCCAGAATGCGAGTTTTCAATCGGCGAAAGTTTATTAGTGTGGAAACGCAGCGAATCTTCAACAAGTTATTGACAAAGAAAAGATTGATCAAAGAACAAGGATTTGTGAATAGCAGATTGAATAATCTCATGACGGATATTGAAGAAACGATAGTGCGGCGGAGATGCGAAGTGTTGTGCTACACTATTGCCGCCGTGGTGGTTCCTGTGGTAAAAGAATTTAATGCAAATTTACATGGAATCAACCAAGGAGTTGTTTATGTGTGAGGAAGATGGATCACTTTCACTCCTGTATGGATCAATGAATTATATATGATAGAGAATGTTTTTGTCTGCCACTATTCCAATTTCGTCCCAACAAGAAACCAGATGAATGAGATTTACCAA
>NW_018219885.1:314127-315068 GCF_001263595.1 Phalaenopsis equestris
CCCGCCGACGACGAGAATTTCCCGAGACTTAGGATTTAAATTCCAATTGAGCGCGCCGACGACACCATCGACCCCGCCGACGGCGAGCTCACGAAAAACACCTTTAACCGCGATTTTGGCTAGTCAACCGCCACTATTCATCAATTCCTTCCCCCTAAAAATGCCATTTTTGACCTAGGGCTTGAGAGATCTTGGATTAGGAGGCGATTTCAAGGCTTTTTGATACCGTATTTGATCATCTCTAGGTAAGAGCTTCACTCCAAGCTAAAAATATTTGATTTCCACCATGAATTTCTTCCACATTGAGGAGATCCAAGAAATTTGAGAATGTGAAAAAAATTTGGGAACAAATTCATGGTTTTTATTGTTGAACTCTTAGAATTACTATTGGAAGCCATGATTCACATATTTGAAGTAATTTTTGGAATTTTTTTATAAGTTGACTAGATTAAAATGGCTCCACAACAAAAGAAAAGAGTTGAGTTCGATGAGTCTCGCTTCGTCAATGCGATGGCTCAAACAAAATTTACTTCCATGTTTAAAGGAAAGAAGTTCATACAAGATCGAGTTTTTGAAAGTCCAGGAGGAGAAATCGAACGAGTTATTGCCAAGCGGAGGTGGGAAAGCTTTTGTTACACCACTAATAAAGCGGATGCAAATATTCTGAAGGAGTTCTACGCTAATGTGATTTATTCTGATGATGGAATTCCTCAAGTGCGTGGATTCCCTGTTGAGTTTACTGCAGCCCGCATCAACACTTTTTATGAAGTTCCAGACTCTTACAGCTGTCAATATGAATCCTTTAGTACGATGGAATGCCCCCTCAATGATGTGATCAACTTTCTCACTGATGGGAAAGGAATATGGAAGATAAAGCAGCGAGAACGGGTAAATTTTTCTGCTTTCATGTTGAATGCCACCTCTAAGGCGTGGCATTATTT
>NW_018219886.1:0-409 GCF_001263595.1 Phalaenopsis equestris
TCTCTTCAGTAGGTATTTTCTCAGGTAAGAAAACTCAAAATTTAATCACAAACAAAAGTTGCTTTTTGGGCTTTCCTGTTGGGTTTCTTATCTGAGACCGGGTCAATGGTATAGTCTTCGAACTTGATGCAATTTTGAAATTTGAAGGTAAGGCATCTAACTTTTCAGTCGGATTCTCTATTATCACAATTTCTTTTCCCTTAGTAGCGGAGACAACAGTCTTTGTTGGTGTTATGGCGACAGAGGTCTTAATTTTCTTGTGAACAGGAAAGTCATCAAGGGAGTTCAAGTTGAATTCAGCAGCTGGCTCTTGTACTTCTAGAGCAGCAACTTTCACAACAACAAAAGGAGCCTTCCAAAGGGTTACCTTGGGATCTTCAAATCCTTTTCCAAACTTGATGGTAGTAGC
>NW_018219887.1:0-4405 GCF_001263595.1 Phalaenopsis equestris
TTGTTGTGGACTATATGATGTAGTACTGAGACCTAATAGATGTGAGGAGGCGCAAATACGCTAAATTGATGATTGGAATGAGATTGAGATGTGAAAAATTTGACGCAAGGCAAAATGGTGTTTACTTAAGCACTGACGCCTAGGCGCCAAACCTGGTATCTAATTGCCAGAATTTAATAAGCATTGCACCTAGGTGCCAAAATCTAGCACCTAGGCACCAAAGTTATATAACATGGGTAAAACCTCCCACTGCAGTTTTAACCCAAAATTTTCTATTAAAAATCCCCAAACTTTTCCCTTGAAGTCAGAAATTCAAAGTTTGGCTGGAGAGAAGAAGAATTGGAGAGGAGTTGAGTGCTTAATTGATATTTCTTTGCCAAATGGAGAGTAAAAGAAATGGTGGTGCAAGTGAGAAGAAGAATGAGCCCAGGGATGCCCAACCTTACTTCAATTGCTTCCTAGCACCAAGTTTAAAGCGGATCACTGATAAAATGATGAAGATTGAAGAGATGAGAATTCTTCACAACAAGTTAAGTGATGTTTACCACCAGTATGAGCATTTGGAGTGGTAGATGAAGCTCAAGCTCAAGCATATGGCTTGCTATCAAGATTATGAGGTTAATATGTATCACGATAATAAGTGAATCAGTGATAAAGTTGCTGAAAAGTATCTTCATGCTCCTTTATACCATCTGTATGATCACAATTTCCTATCAATCAAAAAAGGTAGGGGATATTTGTGGCAACAATTAATAATATTTAGAAGGGCTTCTGAGGATTTCTATGTGTTATATTTGTGTGTGATTGTAATTAGTGTGTAGATTCTAGTTGAGGGTGTGTTTGGTACTACGAGAAGTTTAGTATTTGTATTGGTAATATTGCTTTGATATCTCCATTGTATTAAAAATTATTTGTCAGTAATAAAAATGTGTTCAGTTTGTGAAAATCCTAGTGTGTTTGAATGCTGCAAAGAAAGGATTTTTGAAGTTATAATGGAGTAAATAAAAGTTGAAAGATGCTGGGAGGATACTCAATGAATAGAATGTGGTTAAATTAATGTTAAACTTTGATTTGAAGGCCTTAGGTTCATTGTGCCACACTTAAAAGCAATTTTTTCAAAAATGTGTTGACCTCACTTTCGGTTGAGGTCTAGTTTTTCCTCTTTAGTATCCTAGGGTCTAGCCATAGGACTTTCTTGTTGAGTATTCCTAGAGGACTAGAGACTATAAAGGAACCCTCACCATTAGAAATTACAAACTCTTCCTTGAAGTTCCACAATATTGGTCCTAACCTCTAGCACTTAGCAGGTGAGATCAATATGGGGGAGCTCAAGGAGAGTTCCCATAGGATTGCATGGTCTTAGGGTTAACCCTTTTGTGGTGTGGGCTTGGTCATTCTCGCACACAAACTTGTACATTACACTTCCACTCACAACCTTAAAACCAAGCCTACCTGATTTTGATTCCTTAGCCCCTTTAGGAGACTCATGTAGATGGTCCCCTAAACCTACTAGCCCTAGGAGAGGGTTTAGCTAAGACCAGTACATGAAGGACCCAAAGTAGGGAATTCTATTGGTCCATGGCTCAAGTAGGGTGATTGACACCCCAATTTTACCAAAATACTCAACTTAGTATTTTGCCCCCAAATCTACCCAATTTATCAAATTGCTCTTAAAACCTCAAAATTCTCAAAATTAACCAAAGTACCCAATTTTTTCAAAAATCACCTAAAAACATTTCAAACCATCCAAATTGCCCAAAACACCCCAAAATTTCCAAGATTACCAAAATACACCTCATTTGACAAAAATTACCAAAATACCCTTGATGACTCAAATTGTCCCAAAACCTTGAAAATAACTTCAAATGTCCCCAAAATCAATTTAAAACACTCCATTGACCTAAATTTGATCAATTGGACATATTTTGACCAAAAGCCCCAAATTGCGTTTAAAGGCCCAATTACCCCAATTAACCCCCAATGTTCACCAATTAGATCCCAATTTTTTTTATAATTTCAATTATAAACTCAAATTCATCATGTACAAGCTTGATTGAAGCCAAATCCAAGCCCATTTAACCTACATTTCAATCCAATTTCAACCCAAATAAAAAAGCCCCAATTTGACCCAAAACCAAAATTTCACTCAATTGAACGCATAAATTCACCTTAAACTATTTACAATATTTACACACATAAAATTGAAATCACTCAAAATCAACTTGGACCAAAATTGTGGAACAATTAATAGAATGGGGCATTCACTCACATAAATTTTAAGTGAAATATCAACTGATTGATTGAGTACTCTATCCTCGGGATGATTAAAATGTCAGGATTCACCGAGTAGTGGGATTATTTTGATTTGACCTAGGATTATTAATAGAGCAATATGATAAATTTGAAATGAATTGAAACGCTTTAAGAGATCTTTAAAGCCATTCAGGGTCATTCCTTGATTACTTTGGAATCTCTTGGATATTTTAAAGGACAATTTGAACTTGCTATTTTTGGTTCAAAAATCATCCACTAAGATCTTTTGGGACTCAATAAGTCATAGTTCGAGGCTTGTTAGATACACCTTCAAATTTTATTAATTTCTATAAAATTATATATATGTTGTGAAAAATAACTTTTCATCAAGAATGCTGAGAAAATGTCAGGTACACTTTTACAGTGTTATTTAATTTCTGTCATTTTACTTTCTGCAAATGTCATAAATGCTTGGGTGTGCACCTTACTTTACTTGCAAAATCCAAATCCATTTTCAAAAATCTATAACAATTGTTTCAAAAGTAACCATAATTTCTTTAAAATTTCAATATACTTAAAATGTCCTTTTGAATTTACGGGAGTCCCTCGGAGGAGGTAACTCACGGTTGCTAATGAGATCTTGGTAATTTAAATGGGTTTCACAAATTATTTAAGCTATGTAAATTTAAAAGAAAATAGTGATACCAGAATGAGGGAATATTGGGTTCTAACCGGTGTCACTCTAATCAAATTTAACCCCCCTGATTGAATTTCAACTTGTCATTTAAAACTTTAAATCTTAGACCTTATGACCGATACTTCATCGAGGAGCTTGGAGATAACTCCGTGGGAAGCCTTTTACAAAGATAAATATGGAACAATAAGAGAATCTACAACAACATATCCTTCCTTAGAAATTAAACAACAAGCGACAGGATATTGAGGTTGTTCACCAAGTGCAACATAAATCCTCAACTCTTTCCTTAGGCCTTTTGCACAATCATGTTGTGCAATTTAAGAACTTAATATGTCCTTTTGAATTTAGGGGAGTCCCTCGGAGGAGATAACTCACGGTTGCTAATGAGATCTTGGTAATTTAAATGGGCTTCATAAATTGTTTAAGCTATGTAAATTTAAAAGAAAATAGTGATACCAGAATGAGGGAATCGTGGGTTCTAACCGGTGTCACTCTAATCAAATTTAGCCCCCCTGATTGAATTTCAACTTGTCATTTAAAACTTTAAATCTTAGACCTTATGACTGATACTTCATCGAGGAGCTTGGAGATAACTCCGTGGGAAGCCTTTTACAAAGATAAATATGGAACAATAAGAGAATCTACAACAACATATCCTTCCTTAGAAATTAAACAACAAGCTACAGGATATTGAGGTTGTTCACCTAGTGCAACATAAATCCTCAACTCTTTCTTTAGGCCTTTTGCACAATTTTAGGATTTCAAGGTTTTCAATCGTTACGACCTAAATCCTCACATCTTTCAGGCTATTCGTACAACCTTCTGGCACAAATGTAAGCACTAATTAATAAAATTGGCAAGATGAAACATTTGAATAAATTTCTTTCTCAAAATTGAATCCAAAATATAGGATAACTTGAGAAGTCACCTATGTTCTCCTCAAGATTCATGACATCCCCTAGTTCTTCTTCCTTTGAATTCCAAAACAAAATGTTCCAAATTTGAGACATTCCCCTTTCACACCCTCTTTGTTTGATCTTTTAAAAATTCCTACCCTTTCAAATTCTTTGAAGATAATATCCTCTGATTTTTATCGAGAGTCTTCTTAGGTGACTTTGGTCATTTAAGATGTAAAGAAACTTTCAATAACCCAGCTTATTATAAACCCTATTTCATTTTCTGTATTAAATAGAGGAACTTATCAGTCAACAAAAAAAAAGTTTTTCACAGACTTAAATGGATGTCATAAATTCTTTAGTTTATTTAATCAAGCCCTTACGAGTAAGTAGTGTATTTATCCTTCAAGATAGATGCATTGTTTGTTGAATTAGGCTCGTTTATTTAAACTACTAAAGATATGAGATCGGTTTCATCTGGTTTCATCTTATATTTTCAAAATTTAAAATACTACTTTTTCCCTAATTATATATATATATATATATATATATATATGTA
>NW_018219887.1:4465-8380 GCF_001263595.1 Phalaenopsis equestris
TATATATATATATTAAATTAAATTATGTGTCAGGATTTCAATTCTAGCAATTGATAATTTTTAATTTGGCGACTGACAGCTTCTGGCGACTCCGTTGGGGTCTAGTTTCGCTCTTCATTTAAATCAGGGAATATTGTCTTCATACATCAGTAATGTTTTCATGTCCCTTATGGACCAAATTTCTCTTCTTCTATTGGCATGCTTCACCCAAGCATGCTTCACCCATTTCTTTCTAAAGTACGGTCAACTCTTTTTTACTTCAGGACCGTCTGTTTAATCACCTTTGAATAGAGAGGTTCAGAAGTTCATTAGAACTTTTATCTTTTGTGTGGGGTCAGACCCCCAATAGTTGTATTTATGGATTAGTTTCACCTGAGCATTGTGCATTGTAAATTCGGTCCCACACTCGAACCTAAAATTTACTTTCTTCTTCATTTTTTTTCAAGTTTGGTTTGCTACTTTGAAAATTAAATCAAATGGTGTTGTGTTGCACTTGCTCTTTAACCTTTCTTATTACTTTTATTACATCCTTCTACTTTCAAACTATTTTTACTAAATTTTAAAATCTTCACAAACTAAAACTTAAATAACGACTTGCCAAGTCTACAAATCAACCTTTGTTAATTTTTAGTAGGTATTGGCCGAATAACTAATCCCAAAGCTTTCTTTTTGAAGCTGCTGCAATGGCATTCCCACCTCGCACCTTCCCTTGCAAGCCATCGACTAGTCGCAATGCTTGCAATGTTGCTCCCACCATCAAGTTTGGAACTGAATTAGATGAACTTGAAGTCGTTCTCGGAAAAGCCCCGTTTATTATAATGAAAGTTGCTACTCTCGAAGTTCAGGATCTTTCCACTAAATTTAACCTGAACTGTCCTCAGGATTTTCCCTTTCTACAAGAAGGTGAAAGCTACTGCTACCCCAACACCTGTCATGTTTTTTGTCCCCTTTTCTGTCAATGGAAAGGAGGTTATGATTGTTGAAGATACAACTGAAGGATTTACCATCCCACCGTTGGTATTTGAAATTGGATCCAGTTTAAAGTCTGCGCCATTAACTCGATCTCAAAGGAGGAACCACAGTCGAAGGGCTCGGAAGGCTGCTAAAGCCCAAATTCCATAAAAGATATATTTTGATGAGTTTCTTCACAAGGATAAACTTGGATTACTTGAGGCCTCTCCGCTTCTGCGAGGGAGTAGGTTTTACCCACTGATGAATACTAAAGGATATGAGAGTATTCAAAAGATCGTTGTTACCTTACCATCATTTCATTGTTGTAGTGAAGAGAGAGAGAATCCTGCTCCTATCACTAAAGTTTGTACAGTGTTTCAGAGATTGGTTCTTAATGCGGGGCGGATTTAGTGTGTAAACTTTGCAAATTCTTTTCAATATTACTAAACTACACATGGTAGTTATATAATAAATATGTAATATAATCCCAAAAAAAATACCTTTTATGAAAATAGTTTATCTTTTAAAACTGCCAAATCCCCGTTAAAATCAACACAAATATACGTATCGCTCAATTAAGTTTTTGAATTATTTTATAATTAAAAATACAAAAATAAAAGTAAAGTGCGAAGTTTGAATATTAACTACTTAGGTAACTGCTATATAAAATGTAGTTGAAAAACAAAGTTACCTAAAAGTCTAAGAGAAAGAGAGATTTTGAGAGAATGTCTTCATGAGAGATGGATTTGAAGAAAAAGGAAGAGGCCATAAGGAAGAAATTCATTATTCAAAGTGTACAAGAGATGTTAAACGGTTTTTTAGCCATTAGTATGGAAGGAATAGCAGAAAAGATCAACAAAATTGAAACTAGCGTGACTTTACTTGAGATAAAGGTAAATAAAGTTAATGTACATCTAGAGCATATTGGATGGTAATTAAAAATGTAATTTAACCATACTAGTTATATAGAGGAAGTGGATAAGGAGATGTATCTTCGATGTATCTTAAGCAGAAATAGATTGAAGAAGATTGTATTAGAGCTGGTCACCATCGCCCATTTTATCAACTCTATATTCCTAATGCCCAATGAGAGACTAATGGAAGATAGGAATTTGTTCCAACAAATGAAGAATGAAAATAAGTTCAGTGTTAGAGTTTGTTTGTTAGGATTTGTTGTTTTTATGTGTTAATATTAAATTTTGTTTTTATTGTTTATGTCTTTTATGTGTTTAATTGAGTATGTTTATTTAGTGTTTGTATTTAGAAAATTTTCTCATCCGAGACTCTTTGGAATGAGAATTATGTGTTGAATGTTGCTTGTAATAGTTTGTAAATGAATCTATGTGTTTGTTTGTGTGAAAATTTTTGTTATTTTAGCCTTAAATTGAAAGTTATATTGGAGAAATTTGAGAGAGAGGAGAGTTAGAGGAGAGGAAAATAGTCATTTAAGTGTTGTAAGACCATTTAAGGTTGGTATACTTAGGCTAATAGCGCATTTTACTTAAGTTTAAAAATATCAAAATTGTGCACTGGTGCTAAAGCGCCACATTCTCGCGTTTAAGTGCGATGTAGCCTGAGAGGCAGGCGCCTAAGTGCCACTTATCTGTGCTTAAGCACCGGTTCACGAAAACCTATTCGGGAAGGTTAAAGGTGAAAAATAACACTGAAAAATCACCATTTTTACTCCTGTCGTCGACTTCTTCCTCTCCAATTCGCGATCTTGAAGTTAAGGAAAACCTTTTCGTGGAGATTTCTTGGTGGATTTGAGCCAAATTTGCTAGATTTGGATTTCCTAAAGTAAGAGCTTCACTTCTATGTAAAAATTTTGGATTTTCATCATGTATTTTGAGTACATTTGGAAAAATTTGAAAATCACCAATCATGGTGAAAAGTGAAGAAAAATCTAGAGAAATTGCATAAAAAGTGTAGTTTATGTTTGTAGTAGTTAAGTTTAGTAGATTAGACTTGATTTTTGAAGTTATTGTGGAATTTCGTAAAAAATTGTAGAATGACCCCAAGAATGAAGAGGAGTAAGGGAAAGACCCACATTGATTCGAGCAAGCTTGTGAGTTTAAAAGCTTAGGACAGATATAGTGATGCTCTAGAGTCAATAAAATTGATTCCTGAGAGGTGTTTCAAAAATCCAGGTGGATCCGTGGAAGATTTGATCATTCGCCGACAATGGGAAAGATTCTATTATTTTTCTGCTATGGCTGTGATATTTGTAGTACGAGAGTTTTATGCAAACCTTCCAGAGGTGGAGGAGGATCGAATCATGGTTAGAGGAAAATTGATACTTTTTTTCACCGGAAGTAATCAATATGTTCTATCATTTACTGTCTGATACTTTATGATTTTATGCTAACTATAGTCCGACTGAGACGGAATTGAATGAGATTATTTCATATTTAACTGTTGGAAGGGGACTCTGGAAAATTACAAAAGAGAGGAGAGTCAACTTTTCCACTTCAAAGTTAAGTGCACCATCAAAGGCATGACACTACTTTATTTCAGCTCGTCTGTTATTGACGAATCATCTTAGTGAAGTTACGAGGGAGATAGCAGATTTAAATTATTATATTCAGAAAGGAAAGCTTATCAATATTGGAGCTTTGATTTATCAGACTATCATTAGTTCTGTAACTTCCGCTACTACTGTAGGTCTGGGATTTGCTTCCTAGATTTTTTCTTTGTATGAGCAGGTTAGTGTGAGACATGATAACTAGGAAGAAGTGCTACTGCATCTAAAGCCAATTACAAGTGTAAATGTAAAATCATATTCTTAGCACTTTATTTTTTTTTTGGAGAGGAGGATTTTCGAGAAGTTATGGAATGTCGACGTTTGTTGCATCCACCTCTGTTGCTTCTACATTGAGACCATCTACCTTGTGAGCATCTATTTCTAGAGGTGAGTCTACTAAAACTCAGAATCAATTATTTCAGATGATGATGGATAATATTAAT
>NW_018219888.1:0-7760 GCF_001263595.1 Phalaenopsis equestris
AGAAAAATGATCAAATATTGAAATCAAAATTTTGAATAAATTGACACATTATAGGCTACATGCAACGACAAAAGGGAAGATTAACTCATGCTCAAGAGGTAAGGAATGACACATTCTTCAATCTTTGAAATGCCTATAATGAATAATTAAAATAATACAGATAAGAAAACTCTATGAGTAATCTTCCTTGATCATTCCCTTCGCATCAAAATCTTCTTAAATGTTTTCTTATAAGTTTTAAGAGAACTAGATGAACTCCATAAGAAGCTACTTTAGATCTACCATAAATTCACTTTGATTGTCCAAGTTGTTCCCATAAATATAGTTGTATTGAATCCTTCCAATAAATCAAGTAATATAGTTCAAAGCAGGGATGATTCACACTTAGCACCATCAGAGTCTTAAGAAAAGAGTTAGCTACCTATGGCATTAAGATCTCTATTTTACGGGGGCACGACTATGATAATTCTGTTCCTAAGCACTTAATGTTGGTTCCTAATTATTGAGCTCTATGTTTAGTTATTCTGGTTCAAATGCTTTGGTGTGGAGCCATTGGGTTGATTTTCATGTTTCAACACTTAGGTGCTATATTCTAGCACATGATGGCCACATTTCTATTATGACTATAGGATATGGTACCCACCACTAACAAAAAAATTGATATTATCGGCTCACAAAATTGTAGATAATAGCATAAATTTTAACCGGTGACCACTATTACCATCTACAATTTGGCAAAAAATAATCTAACTCTAAAACTTCACTTGCAAAGGACTTTGGGTCAGATGATTTCCACTGCCAACATCATTAACAATTTTGTGTCTAACTATTTCCACCATGGGTATATTTGCTATGGAAATGATTAGTCATATTTTTAACCTTCAGTTTAATTTTTTTCTATCGCAAAATTGCGTAAGATTTGCGTCAGCATTTTTAGCTTCAACACAGCTTTCAACATAATTGAGCAATGACATATTATTGGTTGCATTAGTAATTGGCTTTTTTCACACTAAATTAAGTTAAAAAATTCCACTACAAATAAACCATAAATTTGTACTTACAATATTAAACTAATAGAAAATTACACACCAGTAAATAGAGACCATAACATTCAACACCAACATCAACTATGTATCACAACAAATTTAACAAATATGCAGAGAAGTTGACAATGAATGAAATCATCAAAAATAACTCAAAAAATGTATTAAATCAATCAATACATAAATTCCTAAACTATTTGTGAAATAAATAGACACAGAATGTCATATCCAAATGTTAAATAATAAATTTACATAAAAAACTCTAGAAGACATTGTCATCATCCTTTTTGTCCTCTTCCTCTCTGTCCTCCTCAGACAAATCACTATGAGGTCACTTGCCTTGGTGATGGGTGTCGCGCTATAGTTGAGAAAAGGTGGCCTCGAGCTTCTTGTGTCTCTCATCTGTGACATAAAAAATGTATCGTATTATGCATGTAGCTCTAATTAATGCGACCACACACCTGAAAAGTTTGTCATGAGTCGATGAATATGTCCTCAGACTCTGAGCTAACTGGAGTGCTCAACCTCATAGATAAATCCTTAGGTAGCCAAGTCATAGACCCTACCATTCTTTCTCCAAGCAGATGCTCTATAGATATCAAAGTCAGGTTGGTGAAAAAGTGACTGACTAGTGCTACTTTCAAGACCTGTCGGGCTCTAACTCTAGGCCTCCCTCACTCACTCAGAGTTCTCTAATAGAAGTAATTCCACAGAATGCCTAATTCCTTACATTAATATTCTAAGCAAATTATAGAAATAAAAACTATTTTGCACTCATGTAAATATCAAAATCTATGATCGACCCACAACTATATCTCTAAGCATCAATGTGCCTGTTCATGTAACTATGCAGTGGTGGGCTCAAAGCTCTTGGTGCTATTAACATGTAGAATGAATAAGTACCATATAATTACATGATTGAAATATTACGTATTGAATGGATTTTACCAACTTTCTCTTGTACTATGTGAGATTGAACCTCCAATGTATAATGAGGCACCCATGTCCCTCACACTTAGATCTTTGATTTTGCTAGCTCATCTCTCTCTTCGTTTGATACTCTAAAGTGGCCCATGCTTTGGAAAAATCCATCCTCTCCTATCATGATAGGCCACTCACCATTTCTATGGCTTGTATTAAAGAATATAACATAACTAATGCCTACCTTGATTCTCAAATTCCAACGGATCTATAAATAGTGCTAAAAAACCTCGCAAAAAAAACACTATAAAATAATTATTAAGCAATATTTTTTGTTACAATAAAACAACATACAGTCATAACTATTATTAAAAATCATATTATTTTATCTAAAATTAACTAAATCACATATCTTACATGTCAATCAAAATCATTCTCTATGAAAGACACAAAGCATCATATCTATTCCTAGTAATATTTGTGATACGGACGACGAGCTACTTCGAGAGATAAAACTTGAAATACAAATATTATTTATCTATTATAAATAAGTTAAATATAAGTTTAGGTCACTCACGAATCTCCCTCCTGCTAAATGTATATGCATCCATATGTGTTTTGCATCAAAGAGATGAGAACAAAGTGGCATGAATCATCGATAGAGAGAAATGATGGCACTCTGCTTAGGAATGAATGCATTGAATCTACTAGCATGGTAGGAGCAGGGGTGGATAAAACCAGCAAGCCTAACATGAGCAAGAGGCTTCATTGAACCTATATGCATGGTAAGCATTGACGGCCCCAGCAGCTACTAACACTTTAATGATAATTTATATTAATTTATAATCTCTACCTAAGTGCTAAGGTTCCTATGCAAGTGTATGTATCTCTTTCTTAGTATAGGGCTCTAGTTGATTCTGGAGTGTTGATCCCACAGGGAAGGTGATAGAGGCTTTGTAGTAATAACAACCTAAGGTTGAATTCTAGCCTACTACTTTCAGATCCTAGTTTGGAAAATTTCTAAATATAATT
Organism: Phalaenopsis equestris; assembly: GCF_001263595.1. NCBI lineage: Eukaryota > Viridiplantae > Streptophyta > Magnoliopsida > Asparagales > Orchidaceae > Phalaenopsis > Phalaenopsis equestris. Next base: position 2,997 of record NW_018219888.1, read on the forward strand.
TTTTTAACAATTACTCCTAAGTTAAGCTTGCCTAGATCAATTAAACAAGTGAAATTCAAGATTGATAAAGGCACTTCTCTCTTATGATTTCTTAGGTAGATTGTAGGTGTTAATATTAAAAATTATAATGTGGTTGTGACAATAGGAGCATAAGACTCATTTACCCTCTTTTGAGTGCATAAATAAGTATGGTTCAAATTTAGGTAATTGCTTTTGTTATGCATAAGACTCCTAATTCAAACTATATTGTTATGCATCTCCCTAAGTTGCATTGCCTCATGTCTCATCTTCCATAGCCATTTTCATAATGTGAATATTCTATGTTGTTTCGTCATCGCTTTTTTAAGTTCTAATGGGTCACAACAAATTTTAACAAGTTATATGACCAGTACAACATATAAATTAAGTTTAGAGATATACTAACCATATGAAACCACATGAAAATAAAGATCAATTTAAAGAATTCACAACCCTACAAATCTAACCTACTTATCACAATAGAAAATTATAAGAAATCTACTCACTAAACATGATAAACACTAAAGAAAGCTTCATTCAATCTAAGAAAATTAACCAAATATGTGTTTACAACAATAATCAAATAAGATTACACACGATACTTTGCTTTTACCCTCTGAAAAGAGAAGAAAATTCCACCAGACATTGTTTTTCACAGTGCTACACAAGATGCTTTCATAAACCCCTTGCAGATTCTCTCAAATTCCCCTCTTAATTCTCTCTAGAATAAGAATTCCTACTCCTACCTACTATCCTAGAAGAATTCCAAGGCTTAGAACCTCTTCCTTTCTCTTAAGATTGTCAAAACTCCCTGTCTGAACCATCAACATCGATAAAATAACTCCCAGAGTCGTGGAGAAAGTAACTGTCTGAACTGAAATACCTAGCTACCCAGTCTGTGGTGCTTAAGTGTCGTGCTCTCTGTCTACTCGAAAAGCTTGGGCACCTAGGCACCCAAATCTTGGTGCCAAGATCTTCATCTGCAACAACTTGACGCCCAAAGTGGGCGCTTAGGCGCCAAACCATAATTATCACATTTTCTTCATTTCGTTCCATTTCGCACCGATTCAGTCCAAATTCATTCCAATGATCCTACCTATTATACATGCATCATAAACATAAAAAGGCCTCCATTAAAGTGTAGTTTCATTCTAAAATATTTGTAAAATAAAGAAGAAATTTACGTATATCCAATGACATATCAAGCATCAAAATCATGGTGGTAGTGTTGACCGTCATAGCACTATTGATGTGTGAAAAGGAGTGTGAAACAATTTCCTTCTTCCCTTGGTATTCCACACAAGACTATATCGATCTCTAAGGTGGTTTCTCTCCTCTCCCACCTGAAGCCATTTATAGCAAGAGGAATGAATTTAATAAATAATGATAAGAAGGAAACAATATACGTGTAATACAAGCAGCACTAAACAAGTACAAGCACGACACAACATAAGTACAAGTACAACACATCATAAGTAAGAAAATCTAAAGTAAAAGCTGGAAGACACATAATAAGGATAAGAAAATTTTCATAACTTAGTATAGGTACAACACAAAAACTAAATCAATAAAAGTAAAAGCAGAAAGCATAGAACATATATTGTGAATAAAATAAAATAAATCCTAAAAGGTACATATCAACATTATTTTGTTCATCAAGTGAATTAGTTGATGATGAACATAAAATATCTTCTCATATAATCATCATAATTATCCAAAATTAAGCAACCTCTTCATATGAATTAGCAACATCCTTAGGTGTAATCCCTAGCACAATAATATACTCAAGCTAAATAAAAAATATAATATTTCTTGCTCCCGGTGTACAGATTCAATAATACTTTATACCTTAATATTCCCTTTAGATTTAATTTTTATAATCATGGCACAACTAGTTTTATCTTTTTCTCTACTAGAATATCTAAGATAATACACATATACATATCACCCAATTCTTATATATTTAAAAATCTAACACTGACAAACACACACACACACAAAATGAAAGTGGGCATTTACATGCCACATAATTCTTATGTTATCTTACACTAAACCTGCAATATATTCAAATCACCAAGTCATTCATATTACATAAGAAACTAAATATTTAAGATATCCTAAATGTATGTGTAAATCTATTAGGGCATTTTCATATGTATGCATACAACCAATTTCTCAACACACACACACACATGCATATACACACTCACACACAGACAAAGATGTATATTTATACAAAGAAATGTATCCACACAGATAAATACCATCCAATAATCGTTAAATATTCAAATATCTAAAACCTAACTTTTATTTTTTACAAACATAACTTTAACACAAAATTAAAAGCAACATTTTTTTTCATTTACATGCATTCGACCCAATTCTTGTTGACTTTCATAGCTTAACAACAAAAAAACCATCAAGGAATTTATATTAACACCAATCAAAACATTAACATAACCTTAAACCATAAAAAACAAAAAATTGACAATGAAAACAAAAGGAAAGGCTTGAGAGATTGAAAAAGTGATGGTTGTCTTGGATAAAAAAGATTTGTTAGAGTCAAAGTAGTTAATGTGTGGACGTTGTGTAAAAATTTTTGTTTAATTAGATAATTTTGTTTTATGGCATAACATGACATATTACATTCATTCATTGCAAAAAATAATTACTTTTATTAAATAATATTTTTAATTTTATGAAAAAAAAACAATATGAAAAAATTAGAATAATAACAATACAGAAAATATAATCAACATTTTGAGGTTGACCCAGAATGATTGCATGTTTGATTTAAACATTCAGTGTATCTTTCACCTTTTTCCCTATTTCCTCTCAATAAAGATTTTGGATGTTAATTTTAGTGCTTGAGAATCACCTTTAAATTGATGGTAGATATATGGTGTTACTTAAATGGCCAATTAATTTTGATCAAAGATAGAACCTCCCATAATTCCCATATGATTCAGACTTCCTGGACTCAAGCTCCACTTATTCAACATCAGATAGTGTTCTGTATTGAAGCCATCTTAGGTAGGCCCATGAAGTTAGATTTATGAACTTTCAGCTTAATAAGGCCTTCTATAGCAAGGATTCTTGTAAAAAAGGATATCCCACTATGAGAGGTGGAGGAGATTTGGATTGGCACTGCACATAATGATTATAGGCAACAATTCATAATGGAACAAAAATCATACTAATATTGTCATTGCAAAATGTTTGGTCATAATTTGGGTAAGTGCTTCAGGTTTCATTAAAATTTAAAGCCTAACCCCCCTATTCATTTGGATGATGCAAACTTCAGCCTGGAACATGAATAGGCACCAAATCTTCTACATAACATTAACAATGACAGAAACTTGGTTAAAGGTGATAATACTGAAGGCGGCATCAAAATTGAAGCAATTGACAAAGAACCCCCTCAATGGAAAGAAGTGGAATCAAATAAAAACAGACAGGAACAACCCTTACAACCTATTCAGTTAATGATTTGGAAGTGACAGTCATCTAAAATGCAGTGGTTTTACCTCATTTACAAGGGAATGATTAATCAGTAGATGACAATCAGATAATGAACATTGCTACCATAAATTGGAATCGATAGCAACTTCTAAGGACAGACACTCAATTAAGGTAACATAATGATGTACACGAGGAACCTAATTTTACAATTTATTCTGAAATGATAGAACCTCTTGAACCAGCTCCAATTGAGAATACATTGCCACAAATCAAATCTTCATTGGAAGAGAATTGAGAGATCCAGAGAAGTAGAAGAATAAAGAAGGGCAGTTTGGAACGGAAGAATCTTCTATATGACAACTTAAGTGGCCCAAGTCATGAAGAGGCTCTAGAGAGATCTCTGAGAGTAACAAAAAATATTCACCATGCTTAAAACATTTTGGTGGAACATTAAAGGAATCTCTAATTCATATTCCTTGAATAGGCTTATTAATTTAAATAGAATTCATAAATTCTATTGTATTACCATTCTTGAATCATTGGTATCAAAATTGAATAATAAAATTGTTAGAAAATTTTTAGGCTTTCAAATATATTATAATATCAACAACAAAATTTGGTTGTTTTGTATAAAGGAAGTTCAGTTGGAAGTGGTTATGATCACCCCCAGTTTTTGCATGTAAACCTCAGTTGGGATTTTTTGGATGTATTTGCAACTTTTAGTTATGTTGGTTGCTCTGAGGGTGAAAAGGTGGAACTTTAGGATCACTTACAACTGATAAATGAATTATTGAAGAATAGTTGGATCATAGGAGGATAGTTCAATAATATTGCTCATCCCAATGAGAAATGGGGTGGCAAACCTGCTAACCTTAATAGTATGATTAGATTCTCTGATAATATTAAATATGCTAATCTGGTGGAGTTGAACTTCCAGGGTCCAATGGATACATGGAAGAGTGGAAATATACATGAAAGGATGGATGGATTTCTAGTGAACTCAAAATTGATGGAGGAATATCTGTATTCCTTTGTCTCACATCTGGCTCTTACATGCTCAGATCATGGACCACTTTTTTTGTCAACTCTAAGCCCAAGAATAATTTTAGATTTCTAATGTATGGACTAAACATCAGGATTTATAGCCTTAATCAACACCATTTGGTAGTCAAGACAAGGGAGCGCCCACTGCAAAAGCTTTGGCATCTGCATAAAATTGTTACTCAATACCTTAAAAAATGGAATTGGTAATGCTTTGTTGACCTCACTTTTGGTTGAGGTCTA
>NW_018219889.1:0-2432 GCF_001263595.1 Phalaenopsis equestris
AAACCTCACACCAAAAATAGTGCCGACAAGCCCTTCTTGTGACTTGGTGCGCCTCATACTTGTCTTCTCGCAGCTTTCCAGTATGCAAATATTCTATTAATGGCTTGCGCCAATCTTCGCAGATATCTGCAACTGTATTTATTTCTTCTTCTTTTCCAAGCTTGTGTAGAGTTTCGAAGTCAATCCAAGACAAGACTCGTCTTTCTTGCACTGTGACTTTAATGGAATCCTCCGGGGGACACGCCATTTCCTTAGCAAGTTTTGCTCGAGCGTCGGCATGGTCATTATCTCTCCTAGGAATCTAGTAGAAAGTCACATCAAGAATCTGCTCTAAGAGCTTCATCGTGTACTGATGGTATTTCGCTAATCTAATGAGTTGGGAGTCGCCATAGATGATAATGTTTGTTATATCCATTGAGATTACCATTTCCAATCCGATGATTAAAGCTTCGTACTCAACTTCATTGTTGGTGCACGTCTCTGTCAGGTGGTATGAGAACCTCAACATACCCTTATCTGGCGTGAAAAAGATTAAACCAATCCATGCTTTGCCTGGTATAACTATGTCTGATTCTTTGGCTTTTCTGGCTGACGAAGCACCATCGAAGTACATCTCCCAGCGTTGCGCATTCTAGAACTCCATTTATAGTATTTGCTCGTCCGGTAACTCGTTGTTGAGAGAGGACCCAGCGGGTAGTGGGTGTGCAGCGAGAAAGTCTTCTAGTATCTGTCCTTTGATAGCTTGGAGGGGCACAAAAGTTATATCAAATTGCAATAAAATCATCGACCACCCCGCTAAACGTTCAGAGAGTGTTGGTCGGGTCATAAAATATTGCAATGGATTAACTTTCGAGATTAGGGTGATCTTATGAGAAAGCATGTATTGTCTAAGCTTTTGGGCGGCAAAAATTAATGCTAAACAATGTTTATCAATAGGTTGATACCTTATCTCCGTTGGTGTTAGACGACGACTCAAGGAGTATAGGGCATTTTCTTTACACTCCTCCTTATTGACTTGGGTTAAGAGGGCTCCGAGAGAGTCATCTAAAGCCGCGGTATAAAGTGTTAACGACTTCCCTGGGATAAGGGCTGCTAAGATAAGAGGTGTCATTAAATATTGTTTAACGTCCTTGAAAGCCCGCTGGTATTTCTCTTCCCAAATAAATTTGACGTCCTTTTTAATTAATGTCGAGAAAAGATGACACCTACCTGAGAGATTAGAAATAAAGCGTCTCAGATATGCCGACTTCCCTTGGAAGGAACTTAGTTGTTTCAAGGTTTTAGGGGGAAGTATTTCCAAGATAGCTTTAATTTTATCTAGGTCGGTCTCGATTCCCCGATGACGGACAATGTATCATAGAAATTTCTTGGAGGTAACGCCAAAAACGCACTTTAAGGGATTCATTTTAAGGTCATATCATCGTAATCATTCAAACACAATCCTCAAATCATACAAGTGGTCTATTTTATGTTTACTTTTGGTGACCAAATCATCCACGTAGCATTCTAATTCGTTGTGAATAAGGTCATCAAAAATCTTCGTCATTACGAGCTGATATGTTGCTCCGGCGTTCAGGCCGAACGTCATCACTATGTAGCAGAAAATTCCAATCGGTGTTATGAAGGTTGTAAGTGCTTCATCCTCGGGAGCCATCTTAATTTAGTTGTATCCCGACGATCTGTCCATGAAGGAGAAAATTTCATGTGTTGAAGCAATATCCACCATCATTTCTGGTATAGATAGTGGAAACTTGTCTTTTGGACATGCCTTGTTCAAATTTCTGAAATCAACACAAGCACAGATCTGTCCATTTTTCTTCTTAACAGGTACAATGTTGGCTAACCACGTGAGGTATTGTTCTTCTTTTATAAAGTTGGCGTCTATTAATTTCTTCTCCTCAGCGATGACTTGTCGTTCTATCTCGAGGCATATTCTCCTGGGAGCTTGTTTTACCGGGGTTATATTCTTTTCCACCCCGAGTTTGTGGACTGCAACCTCTGTGGGCAGTCCTGACATTTCGTCGTAGCTCCATCCGAAGCAATCCTTGAATTCTGTCAATAGTTTGATCAATTTTGTAGATTCTTCGTCATTGAGCAGAGAACTTATAAATGTAGGCTGCTTCCGTTAGTTCATCATCAGTTGATTTGATTTCCTCCTTAAATTATGGCGGAGCATCTTCAATCAGTTGATCAGTAGAGTCCTCCTCCATATCGAGGCAATCCTCTTCTGACTCACCATTAACAACCATGTAAAATTCAGAATCATCGACTGGTCCGACTGTACCAAATCTGAGACCCTCTTTTGAATTTGGAGTTCAACTTTTACCACTCCATAATTTTTTAAAAAGTTAAAATTTATCTTTTGGCATTTGTTTTGGTAAGTGTCCCTGTTGAATTAACTTTTGAACACAATGCGAGAAGTAACCAAAAGG
>NW_018219889.1:2542-3799 GCF_001263595.1 Phalaenopsis equestris
CGATAAAATTTGATCGGCTTTGAACCAACACTACGGACTTCCTTGACCTCTAAACTCTCAAACTTTTGAGGGAGAATCGGAGTGAGGGTCATAACATTCACATAGTAGTTTATCTGATCATACATTGTTTCATATTCATTCTTTTCAATATCTTCCACAAAAATCTCGTACTGAGGTGTCTTCCATCTTGTCATCATTATCTCATCTTCAGAACTGTCTTCATCACCAATGTTGATAGTTGGCCTAGTCCGTTCAACAATTAAATTGATCCTTCCTCGTCCACGTCCCCGACCTCGACCTCGAGTGCGCGAACTAAAAGGCCTTTCACCATCACTTTGTAAAAGAGTGGTGGAAGATTGCTGAAGCGGAGTTGAATGACCTCCTTTTTGTGATTCTTTTGAATCTTTATCTTTGTTTGTCAGAATCTCGCGCAAGAAGACGGTCTTCTTTGGAGGTGCGTAGTAGGAAGCATCTTCATGGATATCAATTTCATGCATTGAAAATGGTTGTAGATCTCCCTTGATGCAATTTTCTTGACCATCTTTGTGGTATTTAATGCATTGATGTAGAGATGATGGAATGATATTATGCTCATGAATCCATGGTAGACCCAGTTGAGCGTTAAAAGAGGTCTCGGCATCGATGATATGAAATTTAGCGGTTGTGACGAGTTCTCCAACCTTCATAAGTAATGTAATTGATTCGAGGGCTCTTTCTCCCTTTTGGTTGAATCCTCTTAACATCATCTTATCGGCCATAAGCTCTTGAGATTCAATAACCAAATAGGCCAATGTACACAGTCTCATCAAGTTAAGAGATGCTCTAGGATCCATTAAAACTCTGGATAACATAAATCTGTTGATGTTGGCGGAGATGTAGAGTGGACGGTTGTGGTCGGCGGTACTGAGCAGCAAGTCTTCATCTGTGAAAGTTACCCCAGGTTGTTCTTTCAACGAGTAAACTTCGTCTGAGGATGTGTTGGCCAACTGAGCTAAGAAAATTTCTGGGTCAAGCAAAGCTCTAACCAGAGACTCTCTCATCTCCTTTGACAGGATCAAAGCATCGTAGATGCTTAGTCAAGCCGGCGACTTCCTAAGATGAGCTAGCAAATTGTAGTCTACTTTGTATGATCCTCCGATTTTATCTTGATCACGTGGTTCTTCCACTGGTGGAGGTGGGAGTATCTTTTCTCGAGTCATTTTATATTTTCCTTTGTCAGTTGGAGCTGTTCTTGGTGGGAATACTTTTCCGCTCTTT
>NW_018219889.1:3809-5595 GCF_001263595.1 Phalaenopsis equestris
AAGTTAACTTCTGTGATTTCTTCTTCTTGAGATATCATTGTTGAATCTTCCGGTATCTTTTCCTCTTCATCAAAAAGATCTAAGTTGATGGCAAGTGATGTACCATGATGCTCGAGAATTGGTTCTTCGCTATCGGTGTTGTAGTAAGCAGCACTATTGATGTCTTCTTTGGATTTGACAATGAGTTCATCGGATTCCAGTACAATTTGAGGATCATTATGGGGATCGAGATCACAGCTAGATCAGTCATAATTAGTTATGTTATCATCAGAAACAGTTAAAACATAGCTGAAATCACAATTATTATATTCATAAGACACCGAAGGGACAAAAAGATAATCATACAAAGTCAAGGGTTCGAGGATTTTCTTCCCCATATAGGTTCTTTTTAATATAGACATTCAATCTATTAGAGGCAACCCCTATCCTACCCCCATGCTATCAATCTTTGTAGTGACACTTTTATTCTTCTTGCTCTTTATTCTTGACGATGATGGACCTTTTGGCGAAATCTTCATCTCGAGCTTGGTATGTTGCAAAATCTGAATAGAGGCTTATTTTGATGCAGACTGGATCTTCTTAAGTATTTTCTTGGATGATATGCTCCAAACTTCATTCCGTTTTTCTTCGGTATTCATAGAAGCTTGTTTCAATGAATCCTTTCGGTGAATAAGTTCGGTGATTAAGGACCCTCTTGAGCTCATCCCAAGTTGTACTCCATCCATCTGTTCCAATATACGGATCGATCGAGGAGATTGGCTCGACCGATATCATGTTTATGGAACCATTTTCAGGTTCTCTTAAATTCTTTCGGGATAGTTATATTCCCTTCCTTAAGGTTCTTCTCGAGCCAATCTTTAAAGAAGAAGCATTTTTCAATAGTGTGCCCAAGCAACCGGTGGTATGAGCAATAATTTGGCTCATTCTTCTTATCCACCTCTTCGAGCTTCTTTCAATCCGGAAGTTTGAATTTTAGCTTCTTCATCAGACTCCTGAATATTTTAGGTACAGCTTTATCCTTGAAGGAATACACAACTTTTTGTCGCTCTAATAGGGATATTCTTTTATCCCCTGTTCGAGGTGATCCTTCTTGAGGCGGCTGCTGGTTGGATTGACTACTCTGTTTCTGCGAGGACTGGCAATGTTCTTCTGCATATATCTTTATCGACTACTTTTCTTTGCCGACAGTCACCACTACTCCTGATTTCTTTTCAAACACTTTGGCCACCTTAGCCTTTTCACGTGGCTCCATGTGCTTCATTTCTTCTTGAAGACTGTTGGCTTTACTGAGTAGCTTCTCAAAGATTTTGATGTTGAGCCCCTGTCGGTGTTATTTCAGGTTGGTTTGTGGGGTTGCCCGTTAGAAGCTTTCGGTTGCTGGAATCAAAATCCCGTTGCCCGCTTCGGAAGGACGTTGAAGTATGAAATCAAACTGACCCCATATTTTTCATAGTTTAAAATGAAAGAGCGATGTACCTCAGATCCTGTATCTATCCCGAAGGATAAACACAAGAATTGAGGATGAGGCTCAATCAAAATAAATTAAGGAAAGTATGACGTCCGTTTGGTCTGCAAAACCTTTGTATTTGCCGACAAGTTCCCCTATTTAATATAAATGATTAAATAGGGTTTATATTAAGCTGGCTTCGGACATGCTTCCTATAAGGGCAAGCCCCTATAGTTAATTACATCTTAAATGACCAAAGCCACCTAAGAAAACTCTCGATAAAAATCAAGAAATATTATCTTCAAGGAATTTCAAAGGGTAGGACTCTTCAACGAAATC
>NW_018219889.1:6212-6907 GCF_001263595.1 Phalaenopsis equestris
ATTTCAAGCTGAGTAAAAAGAAGAGTTTTGAATTTCTAATGGTGGGGTACCTTTTCTAATTTTCTAAGACTAGTCAATAGAAAAGTCCTATGGCTAGACCTAGGCTACTAAAGAAGTTTTCTAGACCTCAACCAAAAGTGAGGTCAACACTATCCTGATGGTTTTAGTTTTCATACAGAGTGACATTATTATTTAGCATGCAAATTTGCAGGTATAAAAGTGCAGTATGAAAGTAGAATAAAGACAACGTTGAAAACTGTAAAAGTGTACATGACGAGTCTTCTCATTCCACCACCTGAAACTTAAAATGCATGTTAAGGCAGTTTACAAAGAGCAGGAAAGGTAAAATTTTGGTAATTTTCCTAACCCTATGTCATATATTGGTGAGTCCTTAAGGTTTAATTAAGGATGATTTCGTTGAGCAAAGTATATTAAGTTTAATAGACCTCTGAGGTATCCAACAAGTTTGGAGGAGGAAGCAGGTCCATGCTTCCCTCTCGCCAATTGGTGGAAAGCCTCGAGTCCATTTATACTTATCATGTTTCTTAATTGTTCATCCTGTAAATACCCCTATTACTCAGTGAACATTGATGTCTCAATTATCCCTAAGAAAAGCGGTAATTATCATTTGTCACTCAATTTAAGAACTCAATTTAAGAGTTATGTGGGTGAAGACTCTTAAAGGGGCATGTTAG
>NW_018219890.1:0-2682 GCF_001263595.1 Phalaenopsis equestris
GCTCCAGTGGATAAAGGAAAACAAATAGTCACTCGGGAATAGCTACCTCCACCTCTGCCAGTGGAAGAGCCACATAGCCAAGTAAAGATTAGAGGATTGTATAAAGTGGATTATAACGTGTTAGCTCATCTTAGGAGGTTTCCAAGCAAAATAAGCATTTACGACACTTTATTCCTTTCAAAGGAGATGAGAGAGTCTCTGGTTATAGCCTTGCTTGACCCAGGGATTTGCTTAGCTCAATTGGCCAGCACATCCTCGAATGAAGTTTGCTCGTTGAAAGAATAGCCTGGGATAACCTTCATAGATGAAGACTTGTTGCTTGGCTCTACTGACCACAAACGACCGCTCTACATCTTTGTTAATAATGGTAGATTTGTATTATCCAGAGGTTTGGTAGATCCGGGAGCATCACTTAACCTAATCTCTACGAACATTAACATATTTGGATATTGAGGTGTAGGAGCTTACAATCGATAAAATGATGTTAAGGGGATTTAATCAGAAGGGAGAAAGAGCCCTTGGGTCGATTACACTATTAATGAAAGTTGGAGAGCTAGTAACAACCGCAAGATTCCACATCATCGCTACGGAGACCTCTTTCAATGCTTTACTTGGAGGACCATGGATTCACGAGCATGACATGGTTTCTTCATACTTACATCTGTGCATCAAGTATTTTAAAGAAGGATAAGAAAAATGCATCAAGGGAGATTTACAAGTATTTTCAGTTCATGAAGTGGGCAGTCATGAAGATGCCGCCTACTACACACCTCCAAAGAAAAACGTCTTTTCCTGTGAAATTATGGCAAATGAAGTACAAGATTCAGAAAATTCACCAAGAAGAGGCCATTCAACTCTGTTTCAATGATCTAACACCTTTTCTTCACGACAAGTTGGTAGAGGTTATTTTAGCCCATACACCCGAGATCAAGGCCGGGGACGTGAATAAGGAAGAATCAACACGATTGTTGAAAGGACTAGGCCAACCATCAACATCGACATGGAATAAATTTCTGATGAAGAAAATTTCGAGAAAGCAATGATGATGATAAAATAGAAGAAACCTCAATATGAGATTCCTTAGAAGATGTGGAGAAAGATGAATACGAGTCGATGTATGATCAGATCAACCACAATGTGCATACCATGACCCTTACTCCAATCCAGCTTCAAAAGGTTGAGAGTTTAGAGGTCAAGGAAGTCCATAGCATTGGTTCAAAGCCGATCAAGTTTTACCATGCTTCGCCTTCTACTAGTTCTAAAAATCATGTAAATTTAAAAGAGGATTCTAATGAATTAATGGAATTATTTTTTGGTTACTTTTCTCCTTGTGCAAGAAAGTTAATTCAATAGGGATATGTGCCAAAACAAATGCCCAAAGATAAGTTACAAATTTTTGAAAATTTGTGGAATGTTAAAAGTAGAGCTCCTAATTCGAAAGAAAGTCCCGAATTTGGTACTGTAGGACGAACCAACGATTCAGAATTTTGCATGGTTGTTACTAGCAGATTGGAAGAAGATTGCCTTGATGTAGAGTATGACTCTCAAGGTCAGTTAATAGATGATCCTCTACCAGAATTTGAAGAAGAATTTAATTCAACGGTGGATGAATTGAAATAAATCAACCTTAAGACTGAGGAGCAGCCTCGACCAACCTTTATAAGTTCCTTACTCAATGAAGAAAAATCCACAGAATTAATAAAGTTATTATCAGAATTTAAAGATTTCTTCACCTCGAGGTATGATGAAATGCCATAACTATCACCAGAAGTTGCAGTTCATAAACTCGGGGTGGACCAATATATGACCCCAATAAAATATGCTCCTAGAAGAATGTGCCTCGAGATAGAGCAACAAGTCATTGTCGAGGTAAATAAATTAATAGACGTTAACTTTGTAAAAGAAGCGCAATACTCCACATGGTTAGCTAACATTGTGCCAGTTAAGAAAAAAAAATGAATAAATCTGTGTATGTGTCGACTTCAGAGATTTGAATAAGACATGTCCAAGAGATTTCCGTTACCAATACTAGAATTGATGGTGGACATGACATCGACACATGATATTTGCTCCTTCATGGATGGATGATTAAGATATAATCAAATCAAGGTGGCTCCAGAAGATGCAACACTTACAGCTTTCAGAACACGGAGCAACTTACGAACAAGCTATGACAAAGATCTTTAACGACCTCATTCACAACCAAGTGAAATGCTACGTAGATGATTTAATCATCAAGAGTAAAAAGAAAATAGATCATTTATAAGATTTGAGGATTGTGTTCGAACAATTACGATAATATAATCTCAAGATGAATCCCTTAAAATGCCCCTTCGGCAACAACTCAAGGAAATTTCTAGGATTCATTGTTCTTCATCGGGGAATCGAGATCGACCCAGATATCATTAAAGCTACCTTGGAAATGCCTCCTCCCAAAACCTTGAAACAAATACATTCCTTTCAAGGAAAGTTGGAATATCTGAGACTTTATTTCTAATCTCTCAGGTAGGTGTCAGCCCTTCTCAGCATTAATTAAAGAGGATGCCAAATTTGTTTGGGAAGACAAATCTCAGCAGGCCTTTATGTAATGTTGGCATTATTTTGGTTAAGGAGTTTCTCATTAGAAGCTGTCGGTAGCTGGAATTGAAATCTCGTCGTCTGCTTTGGAAGGACGTTTAATAT
>NW_018219891.1:0-4608 GCF_001263595.1 Phalaenopsis equestris
GTAAAATGACATTTTTGTACAAAAATAATTATATTTAATGAAATATAATTAGAAAAATTATGAAAAGTGGTTTTCTGAGTTTCTTGTGATTAGAACCATTTAGGAAAAATAAAATTTATATTAAAATAAATACTTTATTATTGAGCATATTTTTGAATTAAAAATAATAAAAAATAGTTAAAATTTGCAAAAATACAAAAAAAATGGTATGAAATATTCCTAATTGCTTCTTGATCACTTGGTACTCATTATAATATTTTTCCTAATTTCTCTGGGTAAATTATAATTTTTTAAAGATTAAAAATGTATTTTCTCTAATTTTCCATTAAAATAATTATAATAAATAAAATTAAATTTGCAAAAAAAAAGAAAAGCTTATTTCTCTAAGTTTTCTGGACTTAAGTAATTTAATAAAAATGTAAAAAGTAATTTTTGTAATTAAAACATATTTTCTATTTAATTAAATCACTAAAATAAATAAATAATTATGATAATTAAAATGTAATTTGAAAAATTATAAAATTTTGACCAAGAGGTCTTCTGACCTAACTAAACGTCCAATAATTTTCCTACGACCAAAAGTTTTACTTTGATTAGTTAAATAAATTAATATTGAAAATCCTATTTTTGAGTTAAAATAGATTTTTAAATTGAATAAAATTTTGAACAATCACATTTTCTCCTCTGATATTTTAACTAACCCATGACTGGGGTACTTTAAAAATTTCAAAGTCATTTAAGTTATATTTGATGAGTAATGTAGTGGAGAGCCCCAAGGGTAAAAGGGTAATTTTAGATGAAGCAGCGAAAAAGATGTTCCGCAGTCTGATCAAGAATCTCAAGTTCAGGTTGCCCAAACCAAAAAGCCTGACGAGGTCAACAAAAAAGGACATCCGAGGTATTGCCCGTACCACAGGTTCATTGGACACACCATAAAGGAGTGTTGCAGTTTCAAAGACTTGCTCGAAGAGAATTTCAGGAATGAGAAAGTAATGATCCCAAAAGAATATTTGACAGAATCTGAAAGAGGTTCCATTAATATGATTTCAGTTGATCCCCTTGTCCCAATTGAGCCCTACGCAGCGGATGTCGAATTGAACACAGTTCAAGTGAAGGCTTCAAAGGAAAAGGGTGAGCCAGATCCAAACAGTTTTCATACAGGCTAGAAAGCAGAAGTTCAAACCTTCCCCTCTAAGGAAATGGTAGAGTTTATCTTTTTACTACTCAATCAGTGTAAATGGGGATTTTAACAGGATCGATGTTAGTCTGTCCCATGCCTCCCACCACGATGAATGAAATACAAGAAAGTTTGTTGTTGTACAGAATTGTTCAATATTTAGAAAGCTCGTCATCTCGAAAGAAAAATTGGATATTTTGATAAGACTATGACTTCAGGGGAATGAAATTAATGCCCTTATAACTGAGTCATCTACTTTAAAGAATTTGGACTGGGTCCTAAGTTGATTTCGAAATAAGATAGTGTGGTTGAAATACAAGTAATTGACTGGGATATCATGTGTTTTTTAATTTCTTGCCACATGATTGGGTCATGACATTTGAATGAGTTATAATATCTCAGAATTCGACTTAAGAAACATTTGAGGATATTCAGGGAGTTTGAACATTCAAAATATTTAAAAGAAATATTTTTTACCAGATATAGTAATTCTCAGAAAATATAGGGAGCAAAAAAAATTGTGTGAAAATCCACCGAGAAGAAGCTTGAGGTGAGCATAAAATCAAAAATTGGTGTTTGAATTCAGACATTCAAAATCCTTCAATCATTCTCTACCAGATATAGTAATTCTCAACAAAACATGGAGAAAATAAAAAAAAAAAGAGAAAAAAAAATTGTGTAAAAAGTTTGATCCAAAAATCAAAGCAAAAAGAGGAGTCTCCCTGAGAAGAAGCTTGAGGTGGACGTATAATCAAAAATTGGTGTCCGAGTTTTCTCTAATTAATGAGACTTAAAATTTTCTCTTAATAAAATTCTTCCGATATTATATTCAAGAAAAAGATCAACGATCTTGAGTCTTTTGATCAGTTTTTAATTGGCTTAGAAATTTTGGAAAATGAAAAATATTTTGATTACACGACCAAAATTCTGAAATTTGCTTAGGCTCAGAAAGAAATAATTAAAGAAACGATGATGATATTAGCAGTTAATGAAAATTCAAACCTGAAGTCATATCCTTCAGTGCCCAACCAATACAATTCCAATGTCAATTTGAATAATGTCGGAAAGATTTCTCAAAGACAACTTCAACAACCTTTACAGAATCTACAACAAATCAAATGATGACTGCTACAAACAAAGCTACAAACTTGCAGCCTCTTCAATTGTGGTGTCTATAGAAATAATGCTTCTTTATGTGTACTTGAAAGAATATAGTTTCCATAGTACCTTAAGGAATGAGCTATTTTCTTCACTTGTCATTTGTTAGTGGACGATAGTTCAAAAAGTATCGTTCCTCAAGATGTTTTAGAGACAAATACTCATTCTTAGAAGCTCAAACATCTTGCTTGTCTAAAACTGGGTCCAAATTCTAACAAAAAGAAAAAAAATGACAATACAACAAAAGGAAACTCATAAAATAATCAAATAAACAAAGTGGAGCTACGAAACTTGAGGGCTCGAATCTTTCCTCACCACTGTCAATCTTTAAGAATTCCACGAATATCCCACAAATTCAAAACACTATATTTTAGAGGATGAGGATTCCGATATCTGATTCCCGTTTGCGTTGCAGTGGTTCACGCGATATTTTAGAGGTTGAGGATGTTTCATTTGATACCGCATTGCTTTAGGAACCCTTCCTATCGCAACCTTTCAAATGAAATTTGGGGGTCGGTGCAGGGTCATTTGATTCCTTTAAATTTCCTATATTTTTCACTTTCCACCCAAGAAAATTTTCCACACTCGCGATATTTTAGAGGTTGAGGATTTTATATCCAATTCCGCGTTGCTTTAGGATCTCCTTCTATCGCAATCTTTCAAATCAAATTCTATGATATTCTACAGGATGAGGATTCCAACATCCAATTCTGCGTTGCTTTGCAATGGTTCAAATATAAAATTTTAGAGGTTGAGGATTTTATATTCGATTCCACGTTGCATTAGGAGTCCCTTCTATTACAATTTTTGAAATTAAATGATATGATAGTCTAGAGGTTGAGGGTTTTATATCCGATTCCGTGTTGCTTTAGGAGTCTGTCCCATCATAATCTTTCAAATCAGATTATACAATATTCTATAGGTTGAGAATTTTTACATCCGATTCAATGTTGCTTTAGGAGTCCCTCCTATTGCAATCTCTCAAATCAAATTATATGATATTCTAGACGTTGAGGATTTTATATCTGATTCCGTGTTGCTTCTAGAGTCCCTCCTATCGCAATTTTTCAAATCAAATTATACGATATTCTAGAGGTTGAGGATTTTATATCCGATTCTGCATTGCTTTAGGAGTCCCTCCCTCCTATCGCAATATTTCAAATCAAATTATACAATATTTTAGAGGTTGAGGATTTCACATCCGATTCCGCGTTGCTTTGGGAGTCCCTCCTACCGCAATCTTCCAAACCAAATTATACTATATTTTAGAGGTTGAGGATTTTTTATCTGATTCCGCGTTGCTTTAGAAGTCCCTCCTATAGCAATCTTTCGAATCAAATTCAATGATATTCTTGAGGTTGAGGAAATAAGCCCTTTGATTAATTCAAGACATCTTATTCTCTCTTTTGAATCAGTCATACATTTCTGATTCTCTACGTTTGAGGTCGGACCTTATATTCCGACACCTTCTTTTGAGAATTGACCTACATTTCATGTCTCGTTTCTGAATCAGTCCTAAAATTCTGATTCTCCCGCATTACTTTACAATGGTTCAAATATTAAATTTCAGAGGAAGAGGATACAGACATCCGATTCCACATTGTTTTGCAATGGTCTAAATATCAAACTTTAGGGGTTGAGGGAACAAGCTCTTTGATTAATTCAAGGCATCCTGCTCCCATTCTTTGAGATCAGTTTAAGACCACCTTAAATGGAGTAAGGAATCTGATTCTCCTTCCAGAATTGATAACCGAATATCAATTCCCATTTTTAAGTAACACCTGCATCCTAATTCTTGTCTTCCATTATACATGAAACCTGATAATTTGAAATCCGCATTCTAATCCCCAGCAAGGGTTTCGAATCCTCGATTTTGATCGATTGTTCACTTGCTAATTCCCTAGCAGAAATAACTATCACTCAGTTCTACCCTTTGTTCTAGATCTGTTGACTTAAAAATTTGTGTTGGCTTGGTTGATCTCGTCGGTCAATGCCAATACGCGCGGTGTGCTTGCCTAGCACACCACACCTATTGGGGATCTATTTGTTGACCTCACTTTTGGTTGACGTTCAGTTTTTCCTCTTTCGTAGCCTAAGTTCTAGCCATAGGACTTTCCTATTTACTATTCTTCGAAAACTAGAAAAGGAACTCTCACCATTAGAAATTCTACACTCCTCTTTACTCCCACATGTTGGTCCTAACCTCTAGCAGTTAGTATGTAGGGTCAATATGGAGGGATACAAGAGGAGTCCCCCATAGGATGGTCAGACCT
>NW_018219891.1:4653-9365 GCF_001263595.1 Phalaenopsis equestris
TCTTTCACATACCCCAAATCCTAAGATCCCTTGGGTTGGTCTCTTAACTCCTTTTGGAAAGCTCATATGGATGAGGCTATACCCCTAGTCTCTGTCTAAGAGGGTTAGGACCAACACGTTGAGCATCCAAAATGAGTCCTCACATGGATACTCATGGCTTGTTGGCCCATTTTAGCCCAAAACCACCAAATTATCAAAATACCCCTACAACCCTAATTTTTGCCAAAAATCCCAAAATTATCCAAAACACCCAAATTTGTCCAAAAATCATCTCAAAACACTCCCCGCTACCCAAATTGACAAAAAATCACAAAAAATATAAAATTTTCAAAAAACCCCGAAAAATTGCCAAAATTACCAAAATGCCCCTCATGACCTAAAAATTCCAAAAATTCCAAAAAATTCCAAAATCATCCAAAATATTCCCAATTTTAATTTTTAACCATCACATTGTCCCAATTTGACTAATTTTACCCAATTTGACCAAAAGCCCCAATTTTTCATCAATTTAACCCAATTTGACCAAAAACCATAATTTTGCCCATAAAGGCCCAAATGTCCCCACCCCAAATCTGGTCCAATTGACCCCAATCTTGCCCAATTTCAATTCCAAATCAAAATTAAGCATCCCCAACCTAATATAAACATAATTCAAGCCCAATTTGATCCAATTACAAACCCAATTTTACCCAAATCCAAAAAGCCCTAATTTTGACTATATGCCTAAATTCCCCAAATTAACCTCCCAATTCAATTCAAAATCACTTGAAATTCTTCCAAAGCCTTCATGACATATTCTTACATCAAAATAAACATTAAATTAGCCTTAAAATTTAGCCCAAAATCAATTTCAAATTCAAATGCCCAAGCTTACAACATTTAATTGTCCACAAGCCCACATGACAAATTTCCCCCCCATAATCCATTTAATCAAAATCATTTCCTAAGTCCTATATTCATGATAAAATTATTCTAAAAAAATGCCTCATGACAATTTCCCCCAAATTGCTCCATAAATTCAAAAATCCCTTCTCATGAAAATTCGCCAAACCAAGGACAAGCCATGAAGCCACTCCCAAGCCATAGGTAAGCCATGAGAGCCATGCCACATCACCATACTATTAGTGGAAAGAGGTCAAGATACTTTAAAAAATCCTTAATATTCTCTTAACCCCTCCCATGAATCACTCTAACCCATGTTTTTCAAATCTCTTTGGATAGAGACCTCACCATGGTAATTAAGTTGAACCTCCTGATTTCCCTCAGCACCCAAACCAAACTTGAGGGGTGAAACCAGCCCCAAACCATGATTGGACCCAATTTGACCCAAAATAGCCCTTTACCCACATTTTAATCCAATAACTTTACACATGGAAGCCCCAAAATGGTTGCACCAAAACCAAGCCCTGAGCTCCCTGAACAAATGGTGATCCCTCCATGGCCGGTCGGCCACCTTGGTGGCTGGAAAACACCATGGCCAAGGGAGCTAAAACTCAAAATTAAACCCAACCAAGTTGGCTCATCCCATATGAATTATTGCACCATGTTGGCATCCACATAACTAAGTTAGAACACCCACCAATTGCTCTAAGTGGCTTCGCTTGCCCCCTTTATTTAAACCCACCCTCCATGGCCAAAGGAAGAGAGCTTGAAATTCCTTAGGGAGACTCTGCCAAATTGCTTCCAGAGCTTCCTTAAGATCTCTTGAGTTCAATTCTCCCATCCTTAGCCACTCAAGCCCACTGCCTGAGCTCAATTTTGGAGCTCAAATTTAAGACTGAAATAGGACACTCCCCAAAGCTCCATCAAATTCAAATTAATTGCACCCACACCATCCCCAAAGTGAGAGAGGAAGATCCTCCACAAAAGCCCCATCACTCGAGCACCCTATGGTGGACTTTAATTAACACCCCAAATAGGCCTTGGTTGAAATTGGGTCTAGACATTTCACCATTACTTGAGGCTTCATCTTAGAGCTCTTTGGATTCAAGGTAAGCTTTTGGAAGCACCCAATCGAGACAACACCTCTTGGGCAAAGGTATTGAGCCAAAACCCTAAAACAAGATTCATTTAATTCTCCATGCTTATAGAGTTGATTTAAGGGTTGATTAGCCATATGGATATGTTGTTATAGTCAAGATGAGTCTATAGGAACAAACCACACTTGATTTGGTTGAGAATTTAGAGAGATATTAGGGTTTGAACGTGGACGGTTCTTGGGCTAGAGGCTTTGGGGACGATGACGGCAGACCGTTTGATCGAGCGTGTATCAAATGGAGGGTTGTGATCACACCGGATGAATGGAGGGTTCAAAAAGTGCAGGCTGACTCAGACGACAACGACAAATCTTGCGACGACACGCTTCTTTTCGACGCGTTCGAGGATGAGTAGGATAAGTAGAAAAATAGAATCATATTTGAATTATTTAAATTGCCAGAACTTAAAAAATCTATAAATTTGTGTAGAACACAAAAAATAAAAATAAAAATACCCTCTTGCTTAGTGAACAGAGGAAAACAATGTAAAAATATTTTCATGTCCATCTGAAGCATGTATATTTTTTAATTAATTAAATGGTGTTCTCCTTACTTTGATTTTCCATTTGCATAGACATTTCACCATGACTTCATTTTTGGGCTTTGATTTTACTTGTTATGAGGAGGCTTTTCTCATTTTTCGAAGGTCAGGGAAGATCTCTAGACAGAGATCTCTATTTTTCAAGTTTATCATGTCTATTTTGGTAAAATAATTATAAAAGTTAAAATACTTATCAGAAAAATACAAAACTTGTTTTGGTAAGTTCACTGTAGTCAAAGGATTCTAGGAGAAAATATAAAATTGGTTTAAATCATTCAAAATAATCAAAATAATCCTAATTATCACCAACCCTAAAAATGGAAAGAAAATTAATTTGAAGTAATTATAAATATAAATGACATGAAAATTATTATCCACTATAATTTAAATTTAAAGGAGCTCCTCATAAAAAATTCAGGTCAATTGAAGTTAATTTGATCATTCAAATGAATTAATTAAGTGAAATCACACTTTTGACATTAAAATAATTATAATAATTAAAATAAAACTCAAAAAATCACCAAATTGGTTTTTGGAGCTTCTTATGATTAGAGGAACCTAAAAAAAATAAAATTTGAATTAAAATAAATACTTTATTTTTGAGCTTTTGAATAATTAAAAATTAATTAAAAATCACAAAAATAACAAAATTGTAAAAAAACACTAAAATGCCAAATTTGGCCTCCTGATCACTTGTGACCAATTAAAATAATTTTCCTAATTTTCTAAGTCAAGATATTAATTTAAAAAAAGTTAAAAATGTATTTTCTCTTATTTTTCACTAAAATAATTCCAATAATTAAAATTTAAATCATAAAGATATGAAATTTATTTCTTTTGGTTTCCTAGACTTAGGGAGATTTAATTTAAATATAAAACTTAATTTTCTACTTAAATAATATTTTATATTTAATTACTACCCAAAACTAAAAAATAATTCTAATAATTAAATTTAATTTCTAAAAATCATGAAAATTGGTCCAAGAGGTCCTTTGATCTAGGTAAACCTTTAATAATTTTCTTAAGGACAGAAGCTTTATTTTGATTGAGTTATTTATTTTTCATCAAAAATCCCTATTATTTCATTAAAAATAATATAAAATTAAATAAATTCGTAAAAATCACATTTTCTCCTCCAATATTTTAATTAACCCATCAGTGAGGTAACATAAAATTTACAAGTCATTTGAGTCTATCTTAATTAATTATAGGGTATTAAGGCCTCAGGGGCAAAAGAATAATTTTGAAATTTAAGGCTTAATTAATATTTAGGCTTAATCAAAGGGCTAAATGGACAATAAATGATCTTAAATAATATGTCTTGATGATTGAAAGATTAAAGGGATAAGTGGTAGTAACCAACCTCATTTTTATTTTATAAAGGATAAATTTGTAATTTTTCAAAATTAATGAAACTTGGAAGAATGTTTAAATATGGAGATATTAAAGTGAGGGGTTTGATTTTAAAAAAATTATAACTCACTGATTTTAAGCCCCAAATAATGGTTTTGAGATGATTTATAACTCATGATAAGAATTAAGAATATAAATTTTGAAAACCCTTTTTCTTGAAATTACAAATCTACCCATTAAATCTTAAGGGCTTAGTAGCGAGCAAGACATAATCAAAATTTTGTATAATGTTGTTTAGAAAATAACTTATAATTAATTTAAAATCTTTCAAAACACTACAAGCCCATTCTTTAAAATGAAGTTCCTTAATTAAGTCAAGTTGGCCCCAAGGGCCGTTACCCATATATATCACAAGTGAGATATCAAGTGATAATTACCCCATTAAAGAGATAATCAAAACATCATAATTCACTGAGCATGAGGGTATTAACTGGATGAACTATGTAGCAAATATAATAAGATTAAAACAAACTCGAGATAATTCCAAGGACTATGAAATGTCTAGGGTATTACCCGAAACTTCTTCATGAGCCTTTGAAAATCTTCAAGGGCATCTGGACTTATTATGATTTGCTTAATGAAATCATCATAAAAATTTAGACCCGTTAAGATATGAAATAGGATCTGGTAGACACATCTCAAAATTATATTTTTTACTTTCTTATAAGCATGTTTTAATTTCTACAAAATTATATATATATATATATATATATATATATACA
>NW_018219891.1:9473-10251 GCF_001263595.1 Phalaenopsis equestris
CCAACGAGAGCGCGCATATATATATATATATGCTTTGTAGGTACTAAACTATTAGTGGAGGAACGAGAAGACTAGCCAGGTACGCTTTTACAGTTTACAATACTTTCTTTTCTTGTACATTCTACACTATACTTTTATACTCATAAACTTGCATGCTAAACAACGATGTCACCCCGCATGTCAAAACTGAAACCAAAACCAAAAGTAAAATCAATTAAGAAAAAATTCACCGCCACAACATTCAAATTATAAGATAACTCAAAATTTAATCGCAATCATCACAAAACAACAATTGCAACTAAATTAAGATGTCTCTATCAGATGATCGAGAATCCCTTGGAGGAGGTAACCTACGGTTGCTAACGAGACTTCCCACGGTCTAAATGAAAGTATGGAACTCATTGAGTTGAGTTTAGTAAATTCATTTTGACTAAGTGAATCCAAAGGAAAATGTTGGTACCAGAACGAGGGAACTATAGGATCATGATTGGTGTCGCTCTAATTAACTTCAATATGCCTCATAATAATTTTCAGCATTATTTCGGGTTGGTTTGTGGGGAGTTGCCGGTAAGAAGCTGTCGGTCGTCGGAATCGAAATCTCAACGCCCGCTTCGAAAGGACGTTGAAGTATGAAATCAAACTGACCCCATATTTTTCATAGTTTAAAATGAAAGAGCACTGTACCTGAAATCTTGTATCTATCCCAAAGGATAAACACAAGACTTGAGGATGAGGCTCGATCAAATAAACTAAAGAAAGTATGACGTCCATTTGGTCT
>NW_018219891.1:10319-10615 GCF_001263595.1 Phalaenopsis equestris
AGCTGGGTTTGGACATGCTTCCTATAAGGGCAAGCCCTTATAGTTAATTACATCTTAAATGACCAAACTCACCAAAGAAGACTCTCGATAAACATCAAGGAATATTATCTTCAAGGAATTTCAAAGGGTATGACTCTTCAACGAAATCAGACGTAGTGGTGTGAAAGGGGATTGGTTCAAATTTGGAAAATTTTATTGTAGAATCCAAAAGAAGATGAACTAGGGAATGTCATGGATCCAGAGGAGAACCTAAGTGACTTTTCAAGCTATCCTAATGTTTGGCTTCTGTTTTGAGG
>NW_018219892.1:0-1499 GCF_001263595.1 Phalaenopsis equestris
CCGTCCACGTAGCTTGCTGACTCGGCCCGTTGTTTTATGTCCCGAAGTGCTATCTGCCTTGATCTCCCCCCGTCCATTTGATACACGCTCGATCGAACGGCTCCCCGTCATCATCCCCGATAGAATGATCTCGTACCCGTCAACACTAAAACCACAAGATCTCAGCCTAAACTCAACCAAATCACTTCGGGTTTGATCCTATGGACTCGTCTAAGTGAGACAAACACATCCATACTGTTAATATACCATAAAATCAAGCCCAAGTAAATGGAGAATCAAAATAAGCTCGGGAGAAGGAGAAGTTTTATACCTTTGCTCTGAGAAGGGAGAATTTGATCAGAGGTGCTCGGTACATTTGTTGGGGTCCAAGGAGGCTAGAGATTGAGTCCTTGGTCTTGGTGTAAGGCCTAGGTATGAATTCGACCAAGCTCGATTTCAGCTGTTGGTCTAGAGCTATGGTAGAGGTTCTGTGGAAGGAGGATTTGATGGGGCTCTTGCTTCTTTCACTCTTGTGAAGGTGTGGGCACAAGAAGAAGGTGTAGGAACAAGAAATTGAAGTTTGGTGGAGTGTGGAGGTGTATTGGGTTCTGTCTTGGTTTTTGACAGGGTTTCAAGCTCAAAATTGAGCTCCGGCAATGGGACTGTGTGAGGGAAAATAATTGAATGCACTAATTGGAATGCACTAAGGGGATCTTAGTGAAGCTCTGTGTGAAGTTTGGAGAGACCTCTCTAGGAAAATTTCAGCACCCCTCCCAGGGCTGTGGGAGGTGAGTTGTTATAAAAATGGCCATGGGGTGACTCTCAGGGCATAAGTTTGGGTGAATTGTGGTGCTTAGGTGGAGGGCAGAGGAGCTCTTCAATTTGATTTGGATGATCTGGCCTCTAGGTTTGATTTGGGTGAGGTGCCATGGGAGTGGCTCTCGGTAGGTTTTGGGCTTCTCTGGCCACTAGACTGGCCGGCCGGCCAGGGGGAGGTGGCTAGGAGCTCAGGGAACACAGAGGAATCCATCACAGCAATTTTTCCATCAGAGCAATTTAATGTAAATGTGCTTGGATTTGGCAAAGATATCTTAAGCATGTGCATTTTTGGAAATAAGATCCCTTAGTCCATGGCTTGATTTAGGTGATTTCATGGTGTTTTGACTGGTCACTAAGTCCAACTAATGGCTGTGGTGGAGTTAATTTGGTGGCCTTAGGGTGGTTAGCTCACATTTAGTGCGTGGCTCCAAGTGGGAGCAAATGACCAAAACTTAGGTTTGGGTTAGGCTAGCCATGTCAATTGGACAAATTGATTGATCAAAGTTGTGTATATGATCATAATGAACAACTTTGGTGAAGGTTGGAAGTGGTTTTGAGTCCAATTGAAAGGTCAATTTGAAGGATTTTTGAACTTTAATCAATTTGGTCATGTTGGGCTAGGCTTGGGTCTAGCTTGGGTTAGCCTTGGGCTAAGTCGAAATTGAATATTGTAAATGGACAATAGGGACCTCATGAAGAGT
>NW_018219893.1:0-395 GCF_001263595.1 Phalaenopsis equestris
TTTGGCAAATTTAGATGTATTCAAAGTTTTTGGAACAATTTTTGAGCAATTTTAAGTATTTTGGCGAAAATTTGGGAAATTTGGCCAAATTTGGGTCCCAAGGGCAGTTAGGTAATTTGGAGGTGTCTAGGGCAAAAGACCAAGTTGGGCATTTCAAGTAGAATTGGATAAATATCCATACTAAATGAACCATGGATCAATGAAATATCCATTTTGGGCTCTCATGTATTGATCTTAGCGAGGGTATTGTGAAAGTATTGTGAAGATATGGTAAGGGTATAGTGTACCTTAGCTCCAAATCAACACCCAGGGTCAATTCTAAGGCCAAGTAGTCCTATAGGAACTCTCCTTGAGTTCCCTCATAATGATCTTACCTACTAAGTATTATAGGTTAG
>NW_018219893.1:405-964 GCF_001263595.1 Phalaenopsis equestris
GAACTTCAAGTTGAGTAAAGAAAAGAGTTTTGAGTTTCTAATGGTGAGGGTACCTTTTCTAGTTTTCTAAAACTAGTCAATAGGAAAGTCCTATGGCTAGACCTAGGCTACTAAAAAAGTTTCTAGACCTCAACCAAAAGTGAGGTAAGAAAATGGAACAGGTGTGGTGTGCTGGGCAAGCACACCGCACGTATTGGTGTTGATCGACGAGATCAACAAGATCAATATAGATTTCTAAGTCATCATACTTAGAAAGAAGTGTGAATTTGTGTATGTTAATTGTTTCCGCTGGGGATTTTTAATAGGGATCAACATGTAAGGGTTAACCTCAAAGTGATGATTCAAGATACGAAAATTGATATCAAAGGAGAATCAGACATTTGGAACTGACTTTCAATAGAAGAAATCAGAAGTGTAGGACTGATCTTAAAGTAAGAATTGAAATTATTGGATCAATTCTTGAAGGATGTGAATTAAAAATATCGGACTGATTCGAAGTGAAAATTATTCGATCAATTTTTTGAGAAAAACATAAATCAGAAGTATCGAACTGATTTAA
>NW_018219894.1:0-4252 GCF_001263595.1 Phalaenopsis equestris
GCTATCCCCGCTGCTGCTAAAGGGAAAGAAGTGATAACTGTTGAGGATACGACTGAAGGATTAACTATCCCACTACCCATATTTAAAATCGGATTAAGTTCAAGGACTGTACCACTGACCCGAACTCAAAGGAGGAACCACAATAGAAGGGTTTGGAGGGTCATTAAAGCCTAAGCTCTCGAAGAGACACCCGTTGACGACGAACCTCATCAAGATGAAGAAGTGCTACCAGATATTTATCTACTCCTGCGAGGGAGTAGATTCCATCCTCTGATAGATACCGAGGGATATGACAGTATCCGGAGGATCGCTGCCGCATTATCATCACTTCATCGACAGAGTGAGGAAAGAAAGAAGTTCACTCCTATCACTCGAGTCAGTGCAATTTTTAGAAGGCTTGCTACCAAAGAAGGATGTTTGGTTAGCGAGTTACTTAAACAAGTAGGAGATGCAATTTCCCCTCGCATGAAGAAGGAAATTCAGAAAGGCATCAAGTCCGCCAGACAATCCCATAAGACAATTGGAGCACCTTACTCGCATTCCCATTTTGCTCCGCTTAGGGAATAGAGTTGATACCACAGTGATTACTACTGCTCATACTACCACCAGGACCACATGTCGTCGATCGGTTAAGTCGAGACTGGGTCCGAAGATTTTACCCGTCATTCCTGCAATCCTAGAAATAAAGACAAAGCGATTACTTGACACTGTAGCCGGTCTACACACCGGGGAGGAGCATACTTTCCCTCAACATACCGATGTTTCTACTAAGACGCCCCGTCCTGAGACATCATCATCAGAAAAAAAGAGGGTATGAGCACCCAAGGTCGCTACACCGATACAGTTCAGTAAGCCTGTAAGGCAAGAAGTAAAACCAGTGCCTGAAATATCTGATATCGTTGCGAAAATAGCCAGTGAGATGGAGGAACAAGTAGCGGATATCCACCACTATACTCCAAATCTTAAAGCAATCAAGGAGTCAATAATCGAGGAAAAGGTTAAGAAACTCAAGATTGAGATTTCTAAGTTAGCTCGAGAGCATGGAGTTTCTCTTGGTAGTGACAATGAAGAGTTTGATTACAATGATTACCTGGAGGAGGATTTCATGGATGTCCATGTGATCGAAACCAGAGCTACCACATCTGCACATGAGGCTCAACCTCACACCGAAGAGAATGTCGTAGATGAGCTGCTAGGGTTATCCTCTTAAGGGATGAGCAAGTCAGCCTACTGGAGAAAAGAATAGAAGAGATGACTGCAGCTATGACCGTCATGGAATCATACACATCACAGATGAAAGAAGAGAGGCTACTTCAGCAGACAAAGATGAACAACCAAAGAAAGATTCTCCATCAGGTTCCATGCTAGAAATAGAATTCAAGCAAATGGTTGAACAAGTGAGGGACACCTTAGCCCAATCCAAGGGTGGTGCATCAATTTTGAAGGGTAGACCTTACCCAGAAGAGTTCGATGCCTTTCCCCAAGGGTTTTGTGGCCCCAAACTTCAAGATATTTGATGGAATGGAAATCACAGACAACATATTGCACATTTCCGAGCTAGTTGTGGCAACACGAGAAATAATGAAGCTCTACTCTGCCAGCAGTTCGTCAACAGCTTGTCAGGAATCGCTTTGAACTGGTACGCTGACTTGCCCAACGGGTCAGTTAAAACATTTTCTAAGTTGGAATAGTTGTTTGTGAAAATATTTTCCAGGGCACAACATCATGTGTCTATCGGAGAGCTCATGATGGAGAAGCAAAAGCCCAGAAAACTTTGGCAGACTATATTTTGAGGTGGAGAAACCTTAGCATGAAATGTGAACCTCAACTACAGGAACATCAAGCGATTGAGATTCTACTCAAGAGCATTCATGGGCCAGTAGCTTTCATGCTCAAGGGACTCACCATCATAAATGAAGCACAGGGAGCCACATGAAAAGGCTAAGGTGACAAGTGTGTTCGAAAAGAAATCAGAAGTAGTCGCGATTGTCGACAAAGGAAAGCAACCGATAAAGATATATGCATAAGAACATCGCCAGTATTCATCACAGTACTCTCAAAAACAGAGAGTCGTCTCAGGAGGGATCACCTCGAACAATGGGTAAAAGAATATCCCTATTAGAGTGATAGAAAGTTGTTTATTATTTCAAGGATGAAGCAATACCTAAAATATTCAAAAGCCTGATGAAGAAACTAGAATTCAAACTACCTTATCCAAAAAAACCCAAAGAGGTGGATAGGAAGAATGAACCAATTTATTGCCCATACCACCGGTTGCTTGGGGACACTGTAGAAAAATGCTTCGTCTTTCGTCTTTAAAGACTGGCTTGAGAAGAACCTTAAGGAAGAGAATATAACAATCCCGAAGGAGTATTTGAGAGAACCTAAAAAAGGTTCCATAAACATGATTTTGACCGAGCCAATCTCCCCAATTGATCAGTATGTCAGAAAAAATGGATGGAGTACAACTTGAGATGAACTCAAGAGGGTCCTAAACCAAATACAAAATTCATCAAAACAATCTTTCGTGCATGCCCATTCTAAAAATACCGAAGAAGAATGGAATGAGGTATGGAGTAGATCATCCAAGAAGATATTGAATAAGCTACATTCTGCATCAAAACAAGCCTCTATTCAGAGTCCGCAACATACCGAGCCCGAGATGAAGATTTAGCTAGGAGATCCGTCAACATCAAGGACAAAGAGCAAGAAGAAGAAAAGCGTCACTGCCAGGATTGATAGCATGAAGGGTAGGATAAGGGCTGCCTCTACGAGATTGGTTGTCTCGAATTTGGAGAAGAAAATCCTCAAACCCTTGACTTTGTATGGTTATCTTTTTGTCCCTCTGGGGTCTTATGAATATAATGATTGTGATTTTTGCTACGTTTTGACTATTTCTGGTGATAACATAACTGATTATGATCGATCTAGCTTTGATCTCGATCCGCAAAATGATCCTCAAATCATACTCGGGTTTGATGAGCTCGTTGTCATGTCCAAAGAAGGCATCAATGATATCGCTTACGATAGCACCGATAATGAAGAGCCAATTCTCAAGCATCATGGTACACCGCTTGCCATCAATTTAGATCTTTCCGATGAAGAGGAAAAGATACTGGAAGATTCAACAATGATATCTCAAGAAGAAGAAATCACAAAAGTTAACTTAAGGAGCGGCCGCTTGCCATCAACTTAGATCTTTTGGATGGAGAGAAAAAGACACTGGAAGATTTTACAATGATATCTCAAGAAGAAGAAATCATGGAAGTTAACTTAAGGAGTGGAAAAGTGTTATCACTAGGTATAGCTCCAACAGATATAGGAAAACAAATAATGACCCAAGAAGAGATACCTCCACCTCCACCAGTGGAAGAACCACCTAATCTAGATAAAATCAAAGGATCATACAAAGTAGACTACAACATGCTAGCTCATCTTAGGAAGTTGCCGGTCCGATTAAGCATCTACGACGCTATGATCCAGTCTAAGGAGATGAGAGAGTCTCTAGTTACAACTTTGTTTGCTTAGCTCAGTTGGCCAGCACATCCTTGGATGAATTTGCTCTTTGAGAGAACAGTCATGGGTAACCTTCACAAATGAAGACTTGCTGCTCGGTACCGCTGACCCCAACCAACCACTCTACATCTTCATTAACATCGACAAATTTGTGTTGTCCAGAGTATTAGTAGATCCTGGAGCATCACTCAACTTGATGAGT
This sequence comes from Phalaenopsis equestris, assembly GCF_001263595.1. Taxonomy (NCBI): domain Eukaryota; kingdom Viridiplantae; phylum Streptophyta; class Magnoliopsida; order Asparagales; family Orchidaceae; genus Phalaenopsis; species Phalaenopsis equestris. The sequence goes on from NW_018219894.1 coordinate 3,719, forward strand.
CTACAAACATTGGCCTATTGGACACCGAAGCTCAAGAGCTTACGACCAATAAAAATATGCTAAGAGGATTCAACCAAAATGGAGAAAGAGCCCTTGGATCCATTACATTGAGGTTGGAGTACTTGTGAAAACCACTAAATTTTATATCATTGACGTCAATACCTCTTTTAACGCTCTATTGGGTTGACCATAGATTCATGAGCACAATATGGTTTCATAATATCTACACCAGTGCATCAATCGCGCAAAAATGGTCAAGAAAATTGCATCAAGGGAGACCTACAACCATTTTCACTTCATGAAGTTGGTATCCATTAAGATGCTGCCTACTACATGCCTCCAATAAAGATTGTCTTCTCATGCAAGATTTTGACAAATAGAAATGAAGATTTGGAAGAATCACAAAGAGGAATGTCAACGTTATTTCAGGTTGGTTTGTGGGGTTGCCCGTAAGAAGCTGTCGGTCGCCGGAATCAAAATCCTGTCGCCCGCTTCGGAAGGACGTTGAAGTATGAAATCAAACTGACCCCATAT
>NW_018219894.1:9941-10476 GCF_001263595.1 Phalaenopsis equestris
CGTCCGACTCGATCTCCCCCGTCCGTTTGATACACGCTTGATCGAACGTCTCCCCATAATTGTCCCCGATAGAGTGATCCTGTGCCCGTCCAAACTAAAACCTTAAGATCTCGGCCTAGACTCAACCAAATCGCTTCGAGTTTGATCCTATGGACTCGTCTAATCGAGACAAACACATATATATGGCTAAGGTACCATGAAATCAAGCTTAAGTAAATGGAGAATCAAAATAAGCTCGGGAGGAGGAGGAGTTTTATACCTTTGCGCTGAGAAGGGAGGCTTCAATCAGAGGTGCTCGACACGTAAGTTGGGGTCCAAGGAGGCTAGGGATTGAGTCTCTGGTCTTGGTGTAAGGCGTAGGTATGAATTCGACCAAGCTCGATTTCAGGTGTTGGTCTAGAGCTATGATAGAGGCTCTGTGGAAGGGAGATTCGATTGGGCTTTAGCTTCTTTCACTGTTGTGAAGGTGTGGGTGAAGTTAATTGAGTTTGGTGGACTGTGGAGGTGTTTTTGGTTCTGTCCTGGTTTCTGGGCA
>NW_018219894.1:11468-13561 GCF_001263595.1 Phalaenopsis equestris
GGTTGATTTTGATGTATAGGCATGTTATAAAGATTTTGCAACATTAATTGAGGCCAATTGACTAGGCTATGGGTTCAATTTGGTGAGATTAGGTCATGTGGTCAAAATTTGGGTTTTGACCCAAATCAAAATTGGGCTCAAATCATGGGCCAATTGAGCTTGGACTTGGTTTAGTTTGATCATATAAAAAATGAATTTGAGTTTAGGATTGGAATTGGGGTCAATTGAGATCAAATTGATGGACATTTGAGTTGGATTTGGAGAAATTTGGGTCTTTAAAGGGTAATTTGGGGATTTTGGTTGAAGTTGGTCAAATTGGCCAATTTGGGTTCAGACGTAGTTGGGAAAAATGAAATTGAGAATAATTGGGATTTATTGGGATTTTCTGGGAATTTTTGGAATTTTTGGAATTTTGGGTCCAAGAGTGGTATTTTGGTAATTTGGGGGTGCTTTAGGGGTAAGAGGCCAAGATGGGTATTTTGGTAGATTTGAGGTACCAAATATCACCAATAAGCCATGGACCAATGGAAACCCCATTTTGGGTCCTCTACATAGTGGTCTTAGCTAAACCGTAGCCCTAGGGCTAGTAGATTTAGGGGACCATCTACATGAGTATCTCAAAAAATCAAGGGATCTAGGCTAGAAATTTGAGTTTAGGGTAGTGAGTGATTGTGAGTGTAGATAAGTGTAGTGAGTGCCTTAGCTCCAGACCAACACCCAATGTCAACCCTAAGGTCCAATAATCCTAAGGGTGACTCATCTTGAGTTTCCCCCATAGTGATCCCACCTACTAAGTACTTAGAGGTTGAGAGCAACATGTGGAACTTCAAGTTGAATAGAGAAGAGGGTAGAATTTCTAGTGCTGAGGGTTCTATGTCTAGTTTTATAAGAATAATCAATAGAAAAAGTCCTATGGCTAGACCTTAGGCTACTAAAAAGGAAAAACTAAACCTCAACAAAAAATGAGGTCAACAAGGAAGCCAAACAACTCTGCTTCAACAACCTTCTACCACTCCCTTACAATGAGTTGGTGGAGGTTCTTCTAGTTCACGCACTTGAGGCCGAGGCTGGGGATGAGGATGAGGAAAGATCAATTTAATTGTTGAACGGACTAGGCCAATCATCAACATTGATGATGAAGATAGTTCTGAAGATGAAATAATGATGACAAAGCAGAACAAACCTTAGTACGAGATATCCCTAGAGAATACAGAAAAGAATGAATATGAAAAAATGTATGATCGGATAAACCACTATGTGAATACTATGACCCTTACTTCGATTCTCCCTCAAAAGGTCAAGAGTTTAGAGGTCAAGGAAGTCCGTAGTGTTGGTTCAAAACCGAAGTTTTATCATGCTTCTACTCCTTCTAATCTTGAAAATCATCTAAATTTGCATGAGGATTTTAATAAATTAATGGAATTGACTTTTGGTTACTTCTCGCCTTGTGTTCAAAAGTTAATTCAATAGGAACATTTACCAAAACAAATGACAAAAGATAAATTTTAAATTTTTGAAAAACTATGGAATGCTAAAATTCGAACTCCAAATTCAAAAGAAGGTCTCAGATTTGGTACAGTTGGACCAGTCGATGATTCTGAATTTTGCATGGTTGTCACTAATGAGTCAGAAGAGGATTGCCTCAGTGTAGATGATGACTCTACTGATCAACCAATGGAAGATGCTCTGCCAAAATTTGAGAAGGACATTAAATCTACTATCGATGAATTGAAAGAGATTAACCTCAGGACTGAAGAACGACCCTGGCCTACATTTATAAGTTCTCTACTTGATGATGAAGAATCTACAGAAATGGTCAAACTATTAACATAATTCAAAGATTGCTTCACATGGAGCTACGATGAAATTCCAAGACTATCAGTAGAGGTTGCAGTCCAAAATGAGCTCCCAGGAGGATGCGCCTTGAAATGGAACAACAAGTCATCGCCGAGGTGAAGAAGTTGATAGATGCCAACTTTGTGAAAGAGGATTAGTACCCCACGTGGTTAGCCAACATCGTACCTATTAAGAAGAAAAATGGATAGATCCGCGTTTGTGTCGACTTCAGAGATTTGAACAAGGCATGTCCAAAA
>NW_018219894.1:13972-16041 GCF_001263595.1 Phalaenopsis equestris
ATTAATTAAAAAGGACGCCAAATTTATTTGGGAAGAGAAATGCCAGCGGGTCTTTGAGTACGTTAAATAATATTTAATGACACCTCCTATTTTGGCAGCCGCTATCCTGGGGAAATTGTTGATACTTTATACCGTGGCTTTAGATGACTCTCTTGGAGCCCTCTTAGCCCAAGTCAATGATGAGGGCAAAGAAAATGCACTCTACTACTTAAGTCGTCGTTTAATACCGACGGAGATAAGGTATCCACCTATTGAGAAGCATTGTCTGAAATTAATTTTCACCGCTCAAAAGCTTAGACATTACATGCTTTCTCATAAGATCACCCTGATTTCGAAAGTTAATCCATTGCAATATTTGATGACCCGACCAACACTCTCCGGACGTTTAGCGAGATGATCAATGATCTTAATGCAATTTGATCTAACATTTGTTCTCCTCCATGCTATCAAGGGACAAATACTAGCAGATTTTCTCGCAACACACCCTCTTCCAATTGGGTTGTCAACTGGGTCCTCTCTCAACGATGAGTTAGCAGACGAGCAAATAGTACAAAAAGAATTTTCTAGTGCGCAGCGCTGGGAAATGTACTTCGATGGCGCTTCGTCAGCCAGGAAAGATAAAGGATCAAATACGGTTATTCCAGGCAAAACAGAGATAAGTTTGATCTTTATTACGCCAGATAAGGGTATGTTGAGGTTCTCATACCACCTGACAGAGCCGTGCACCAACAATGAAGCATAATACGAAGCTTTAATCACCAGATTGGAATTGGCAATCTTAATGGATATAATAAACATTGCCATTTATGGCGACTCTCAAATTTTCATCCAGCAAGTCGTCGGACAATATAGAATTCTAAAACCAAGACTAACAGAATATCACTGATACACAATGAAGCCCTGGAGCAGATTCCTGAGGTGACTTTCTAACAGATTCCTTGGGGAGATAATGCCCATGCCGACGCTCTAGCAAAACTCACTAAGGAAATGACGTGTCCCCCGGAGGATTCCATCGATGTCACGGTGCAAGGAAGACGAGTCTTGTCTCAAAAGAACTTTGAAACTCTACAAAAGCTTAGAAAAGAAGAAACAATAAATACATTTGCAGACATCAACAAAGATTGGTGCAAGCCATTAATAGAATACTTGCATACTGAAAAGCTGCAAGAAGACAAGTCTGAGGCACACCACATCACAAGAAGGGCTATGTCTTACGCCCTGATGGGAAACGTTCTCTACAGAAGATCATTCGACCAGATGTGGCTACAGTGTTTGAGAAGATCCGAAGCACAGAATATTGTCAAAGAAGTACATGCCGGATTATGTGGCGCTCACCAGTTAGGGCCAAAAATGAAAATGAAGATCAAAAGACTCGGATATTATTGGCCAGCAATGATGTTTGATTGCATGGATATAGCCAGAAAATTTCACCAATGCCAAGTGCATGGGGTGGTCTTACACCAGCATTCAAATGTGCTACACCCAACTGTTGCCTCGTGGTCATTCGAGTGTTGGGGCACGAACATAATAGGTCTGATAGACCCTCCATCTTCCAGAGGACTCAGGTTCATACTTGCCGCTGCAGATTACTTCTCCAAATGGGCAGAGGCAGTACCGTTACGTGAGGTTAAGACACAAAACATTCTTCAATTTTTCGAAAGCCAAATCGTCTACTATTTTGAAGTAGCATGAAGAATAATCTTTAACAATGAGACAACTTTCAAAAGTACAAAGATCAACAATTTTGTTAGAAGGGATGGGATAGATTAAAGATACTCTACAATTTACTATCCCAAAGCAAATGGTCTGGCTGAGGCTTTCAACAAGACACTGGTACAGATTTTAAAGAAGACACTGGATGAAAACAAAAGGGATTGGCACAACAAACTATTAGAAACCTTGTGGGCCTACCAGATGACTTTAAGGACTCCCACTCGGTGTACACCCTATATGCTCATGTACGGAGCTGAGGTCGTGCTACCACTAGAAATCCAGACACCATCTCTCAGAGTTGCCGTTGCCAACCAACTCACAATGGAAGAAAGAGCCAAACTCACACATGAAGGAAG
>NW_018219894.1:16394-19033 GCF_001263595.1 Phalaenopsis equestris
ATTTTGATTGTTTTAGGGTTATCTATGTGGCCAAATGTCTATGACTGTGTGATTAATCTAATAATAAATGAAATTTTTGAGAAAATTTTTGAACTTCACACGTTCTCTTTTTATACAGGAGGAGCCTATCAGTTTGTGGACTTTCAGGGCAAAAGACCCATGTTACCGATAAATGGAAGATACCTGAAAACCTAGTACGCAGCCTGATGCCGCTTGCCTCTACTTGCTTTGAAACTTTGAAACTTTGATTGTTTTTGGGTTATCTATGTGGCTAAATGTCTATGATCGGGTCCAAATTTCGTAATTAACCTCAATATAATGAAAATTTTGAAAAAATATTTTAAACTTCAAATTTTCTCCTTTCCACTTTTGAGTATAATTTTCCACAAAATTAAATTCATACATAAATAACCAATTCATTTCACTAAAATAAGTTAAAATTCACTTTAATAAATACTTTGTTTTGTTCTTGTTCATGCCAAGTTTCGGCCCACTAACGTTTTTCCTGTCATCTACTGAAAAATGTCGAGACAGAGGCTGATCTTTGCTTTCAAGGATGGCTGGACCCTTGCACTAAATGAGGAGATGGCACCTTAGGGCGGTACCATAGACTTTAACATGAGTTTTAACGAGGTTTACATGGACTACGAAGGTCCTCTCATGAATGTAGTCAGTTGCAGGGAGAAAGAGGGATTGCCTTCACTGCTGAGGTTGACCGCCAAAGATAATGTGTCACACAAAGGCAAGAGGGTGATAATAGAGCAGGATCCAATGGAGGGGCCCAACACCACGCAAACGTAAAAACGTGATTGCGGACCAAGATCCGATGGAGGGGCCCAACCGTCTGCCCTCCATGGTAGCTACTCCAGAAAGGGACCTAATAGCTGCCCGTAATGAACAATTACTGAATACTCCACTCCGTAGGACGCAGCGCAAAAATGCAAGCCAAAAGAAGCAGAGAGCTTTCGTGCCACAAGAACGTAAACGCCAGAGAAATGTGAACAATTTTCTTGCCCCCATTCCTGAGGGACATATATACGACCCAGATCTGAGAGAAACTTCTGCCAGCCTGCCCACAATAGATGAAGAGTCAGGATTTGTGACAGAATCAGATGCTCCTAGTTCAAGATATCTTATGCAAGGGTTGCCCAACATGCAACGTTGAGGTACCAGCCGGGACATCAGTCACAGGCGCAATTATAGAATGCCCGGATTGCAACGTTCTATACTTACAACATTTCATTATATTAGAAGAATACACTTCAAGCACCGATGAGTCTTAGACTCCAGACTTTGCGACAGATGAACCATATGTCCCGCTAGGGATAGATCAACATGCACCATGGAGCCCAGGGTCATACATCCCTCTAGAAGCCGAATCTTATGTTTCAGATCGACCAACACCAGTTTGGGTTCTCGCCGAGGCCCCGAGGCCCGAAGGAAGGAACAGCTGCCAACCCCTGGTATGGTTACGAACCCCTGGATAAGCAGAGTAAATAAAATAGAATTCGAGTTCTATAAAGAAGTTCAGGGAAAGTTCATCAACATATTGGAAGGCCTGGAGCTGTACACCAGGGTTTTCTCTGAGACTGATGAGGAGAGTATTCTGGACTGAATCTTCAATTTAAGAGACAGAGGCCAAGCGGGCCTTCTCATGGAGAGGACATATTTCAAGCCGAAGAAATGGATGAGGGGAAAGGGAAGAATCACCATCCAATGCGGCTGTTGCTATAACTTCACGAACGAAAGACAAAGGAATCTGCCTGGGATCCTCAAATACGACCAAGTGGATTCGTTACCACCGATGATAAAATGGATGATCAAGAGAATGGTCATGTGGAATATTCTACTTGCTACTTGCATTCCCAACAGTTGCATCATTAACATTTATGAAGAAGGTGACTGCATTCCCCCACACATCGACCATCATGATTTTGTGAGACCTTTCTGCACGGTCTCGTTCATGAGTAAAAACAATATTCTATTTGGAAAAAAAATTGATATAGTCAGCCCTGGCAAATTCAGAGGAGCTGTGGAGATTCCTCTTCCAGTTGGTTCAGTACTTGTCCTGAAGGGCAATGGTGCAGACATTGTCAAGCACTGCATTCCAGGAGTGCAACACCGTAGAGTGTTTGTAACCTTCCACAGAATGGACAACAGTAAAATATTTTATGGATTCCAACAGGACCCATAATTGGAGTTATTTTAATATGAGCTATGAGAAGGTTGTACCTCTAAGTACATGCAAAAGGAACTCTTATCCTGGAGTATGACTTAGAAGGTCTGCTTGACCAGGAGCTCAACACACCTGGTACAGAGGGTTCACTTTTTTCAACACCATGACATGTATTTGATATATTCAGTCCACGATGTACTCATAGCATGAGATGATTCTCAATATATTTTGACATGGATTACATAATGTACCTTTTGAGGCAGTAAGTAGCCTATGGCTGATTTATGACATCTCTTTTGGAGCAAACTAATGGAAAATTCTCTCAAATTGTACCTCTTTGTCAGTTACTTTTTTCTGCGATGGATGAAAGTCGCGAACCATGCGATGGTTCAGAATTTCAATGAACAAAGAATGAAACAACAAATCTTCAACAATAAATAAAACATAAATGAAAAATAATCAC
>NW_018219894.1:19074-24293 GCF_001263595.1 Phalaenopsis equestris
CTAAAACTTTAAAAACACTTTTTTTTTAAAAAAAAATCAATTGTGTTAAAAACAAAAAGAAAATAAAACAAACCTGTTGAGTGAAGTTTTTTTTATTTTGTAGTGAATTTCCTACTCTTTGTGCGCGCAGCACAACCGTCATTATCTACACTAACTCTCTGCACATTCCCGCAGAATTTCATATTCTGCACAAAACTCACAAAGCTCTACAAATCTTCTACAAAATCAACATTTTCACATAATACACTTTGGCAAATTCAACACCCCAAGCTCTTTATAAATTTCAATTCTTACATCTTTAAATCAATATTTAAATTTTGATTCTTATCTTTCGAGGTTGGTACTTAAATCCCGATTATCACATCTTTTAATTGATACTTACATTTCATTTCTCACATTTTAAGGTCGATACCTAAATTTTGACTCTCTCCTTGGAATTGATACATACTTTTCAATTCTCTCATCTTTGAATTGATACTTACATTTCAATTCTCACATTTCGAGGTCGATACCTAAATTTCGACTCTATCTTTCGAATTGATACTTACATTTCAATTCTCACATCTTCGAGTTGATACTCACATTTTAATTCTCACATCTTTGAATTGATACTTACATTTCAATTGTCACATCCTCGAATTGATACCCACATTTCAATTCTCATTTTCAAATCAGTCCTACATTTCTGATTCATTACATTTGAGGTCGATCCTTTCATTTTGACACCCTCCTTTGAGAATTGACCTACATTTCAATTCTCATTTTCGAGTCAGTCCTACATTTCTGATTCATTACATTTCGAGGTTGATACCTAAATTTTGACTCCCTCCTTTGAGAATTGACTTACATTTCAATTCTCATTTCCAAATCAGTCCTACATTTCTGATCCATTACATTTGAGGTCTGTCCTTACTTTCTGACACTCTTTTTTGAGAATTGACATACATTTCAATTCTCATTTTTGAATCAGTCCTACATTTTGGATTCATTACATTCAAGGTCGGTCCTTACATTCCTACACTCTCTTTTGAGAATTGACATACATTTTAATTCTCATTTTCAAATCAGTCCTATATTTCTGATTCATTACATTTGAGGTCGGTCCTTACATTCCGACACTCTCTTTTGAGAATTAACAAACATTTCAATTCTGAGTCCTACATTTCTGATTCATTACATTTGACGTCGGTCCTTACTTTTCGAAACTCTCTTTTGAGAATTGACATATATTTCAATTCTTAGTCCTACATTTCTGACTCATTACATTTGAGGTTGGTCCTTACATTCCAATACCATCCTTTGAGAATTGACACACATTTCAATTCTCATTTTTACATTTCTGATTCATTACATTCGAGATCAGTCCTTACATCCTGACTCTCTCTCTCTTTTTGAATTGATATCTAAATTTCAATTCCCACCTCGGGGTCAGCACTTGCATACTGATTCCCATCCTCTAGAACATTCTAAAATTTCATAATTCAAAGTCCACTCTCCATTCCCCACTTGTTGACTTAATCAAACACTCACCTGCTAATTCCCCACTAATTTCCCAGCAGAAACAAATCACACACACAACTTTACGCATAGTTCTGAGTCTTTTGAGACTTATGAGTTTATATTGGTTTTTTTATCTCCTCGATCAACGCCAATACGCGCGGTGTGGTTGCCCAGCGCACCACCCCTATTGGGGGTCCATTTGCTGACCTCACTTCTGGTCGATGTTTTTGGTTGAGATTTAGTTTTTTCCTATAGCCATAGGATTTTCCAATTGACTATTCTTAGAAAATTAGAAAAGGCACCCTCACCACAAGAAATTCCAAACTCTTCTCTAGTCAACTTGAAGTTCCACATGTTGGTCTCAACCACTATATACTTAGTAGGTGGGGTCACTATGGGGGAAACTCAAGATGAACCACCCTTGGGACTGCTGGGCCTTAAGGTTGACCCTGGGTGTTAGTCTGGAGCTAAGGCACTCACTACACTCATCTACACTCACAATCACTCACAACCCTAAACTTAATTTCTAGCCCAAGTCCCTTGATCTTTTTTGGGATACTCATGTAGATGGTCCCCTAAACCTACCAGCCCTAGGGTTATGGTTTGGCTAAGACCACTATGTAGAGGACCCAAAAGTTTCCATTGGTCCATGGCTTGTTGGTGATGGTTTGTTCCTCAACTATACCAAAATACCCATCTTGGCCTTTTGTCCTTAAAACACCCCCAAATTACCAAGATACCCCCCCATAGCCCAAAATCCCAAAAATTCTAAAAATTCCTAGAAAATCTGAGTAAATCCCAAATATTCCGTAAATCCCAAGTATTCCCAATTTCATTTTACTCAACTACCACATGACTCAATTTGGCCAATTTGACCATCTTTAGACCATCTTGAACCAAAACACCCAAATTTGCCTTTAAGGGCTCAAATTTCCCGAAATTCAACTCAAATGTCCATCAATTTGATCTCAATTGAGCCCAACTCCAACGACCCCAATTTCAATCCTAAACTCAAATTGACTTTTGATATGACCAAACTAAACCAAATCCAAGCCTAATTGGCCCATTATTTGAGCCCAATTTTGATTTAGGTCAAAACCCCAATTTTGATCATATGACCTAACCTCATCAAATTGAACCAATATCCTTGTTAATTGGCCCCAATTAATATTTAAAAATCTTCATAATATTCCTATACATCAAAATCAACCATTAATTGGCCTTGGTGAAGTCTCAAATCCCTTTGATTTTGGCCTAAATTAAAAATTCCCAAGCTTAGCCCCAAATTGATGAAGTCCTCAAATTTTGGCCTAAATTAAAAATTCCCAAACTTAGCCCCAAATTGATGAAGTCCTCAAGTTTCACCCAATTGATTGCCTTAACCCCCAAATTGGAATCCAATTCATGCAAAAAACTCTTCATGAGTTCCTATTGACTATTTACAACAATCAATATGGACTTAGCGCAAGGCTAACCAAAGCTAGACCCAAGCCTAAGCCCAATATGACCAAACTGATTAAAATCAAAATTTCCTGAAATTGACCCTTCAATTGAACTCAAAACCACTTCTATTCTTCACCAAAGTTGTTCCTTATGATCATCTACACCAAATGAAATATTTAGTTGGGCCAATTGACATGGCTAACCTAGCCCAAACCCAAGTCTTGGTCATTTACACCTATTTGAACTCATGCACTAAATGTGACCTAACCACCCTAAAGTCACCAAAATTAACTCCATCACAACCATTACTTGGACTTAGTGACCAATCCAAACACCATGAAACCACCTAAATCAAGACACGGACCAAAGGTACCCCAAATCAAGGGATATTATTTCCAAAAATGCATGTGCTTAAGATATCCTTACCAAAATTAGGTATTATTGCACTAAATTGTTGTGACATATTCCCCTGGGTTCTGTGAGCTCCTAGCCACCTCCCCCTGGCAGGCCGGTAAGCCTAGTGGCGGGAAAAGCTCAAAACCAAGAGCCACCCCCATGGAACCTCACCCAAATCAAACCTAGAGGCCAGCTCATCCAAATCAAATTGTGCCCTCCACCAAAGTACCACAATGCACCCAAGCCTATGCCCTGAGAGGCACTCCCATGGCCATTTTTATAAAAACTTACCTCCATGGTCATGGGATGTGTGCTGAAATTTCCTTAGTGAGGCCTCTCCAAACTTCACACAGAGCTTCCCTAAGATCCTCTCAGTGCAATCCAACCATTTTTCCTCACCAATTCCCATTGCCGGAGCTCAATTTTGAGCTTGAAACCTTGCCGGAAACCAGGATAGAACCCAATACACAACCACAGTCCACCAAAACCAAATTAACATCACTCACACCTTCACAATAGTGAAAGAAGCCAAAGCCCTATAAAATCCCCCATCCACAGTGAACGAGCGTGCCAAGACCCTCTGATTGAAGCTTCACTTCTCAGAGCAAAGGTATAAAACCTCACCTCATCTCGAGCCTATTTCGATTCTCCATTTATTTAGGCTTAATTTAATTGCATGATTACCATATGGATGTGTTCGTCTCACTTAGACGAGCCCATAGGACCAAACCCTAGGTGATTTGGTTGAGTCTAGGCTGAGATCTTAAGGTTTTAGTGGGGATGGTCACGAGATCATTCTATCAGGGCCGATGACGAGGAGCCGTTTTATCGAGCGTGTATCAAATGGATGAAGAAGATCGAGCTGGACAGTGCTAGAGGACATATATCGCGGGCCGAGTCAGCAGCTACGTGGATGGCGGCGTCTAACCAGAGCGCGCCACACATGCCTTCGGAGCTGCCTAGGATCCAGTCAGCAAGCGCAGTTTAAATAGATAAATAGGGCTTTTTCCTATTTATTTAAATACCCTTAACTTAAAAAATCCATAACTTTGTGTAAAAAAATAAAAAAAATAAAATAAAAATACCCTCTTGCTCAGTGAACAGAGGAGAACAATGTGGAAAAATTTCAAGTCCATCTGATGAATATTTTATTTTTAATTAATTAAACACTACTTGGGATCATTTGATTCTCCATGCATATTGATACATCACCTTAGCTTGAAATTCTTACATGTTGTAGCCTCTATCAAGGGCAACTTCCTCTAATTTTTCCAAAGTCAAAGGAGGTTCCTATACAGAGATCCATATTTTTGAAGTTCTTGCACATTATTTCCTTCAAAAAATCTAGGAAATTAGCATATTGATTAGAAAATTATAATAAAATTTTGGAAGGTCCACCATGACCAAAAAAGCATTTCGAAATAATTTCATGGGTCAAGTCATTTAAAATGCACTTAAATTTTACAAACATTAAATCACAAAAATAATTAATTTTGGAAAATATAAACATTTAAATGACTTGATTTTTAATCTCTACTGTGGTTTATGATCCAAAGAACTCACTATAAAAGTTTCAAAATATTTTGAGTTCATTTGGTAACTTAAGTTGATTTTTAAAGATAAATACCACTTTTGACACTTAAATGATTTTTAAAGGTCAAAATATAACTCAAAAAAATATGAAACATAGTTTTTTGAGTTCTCTGTGAGCAGGGATATTTTATAAAAATAAAATAATATTTATAATAAACTTGATTTTTAGCCTATTTTAAATATGTAAAATAATTAAGAAATTCATAAAAAACACAAAAATAATAAAATTCTTGGAAATATTCTAAATTGCTTCCTAATCACTTAGGAACAATTAGAATATTTTTCCT
>NW_018219894.1:25364-25584 GCF_001263595.1 Phalaenopsis equestris
AGACCTACCTTTTTCTCCTGACCTGTTGGATACCTTAGAGGTCTATTAAACTTAATATATTTTGCTTAATGAAATCATCCTTAATTAAACTTTTAAGGACTCACCAGTTTAGGGATTCACTAAAATACAACATAGAGTTAGAAAAACCACCATAACTTTACTTTTCCTACTCTTCATAAATGCCCTCACATGCATTTTTAAGTTTCAGGTGGTGGAACGG
>NW_018219894.1:25595-25819 GCF_001263595.1 Phalaenopsis equestris
GGGTGGGGGGACGAGAAGACTCGCCAGGTACGCTTTTATAGTTTATAAGCACGTCTTTCTTGTGCCTTTTCCTTACATACTTTATGCTTATATTACTTCCTTTCATACTTGCATTTACCTACATGTATGAAAACAACATAAACTTGCATGTTAACCAAAACCAAAACTAAAATTAAAAATCAACCAAGATAAAATTCACCGCCACAACATTCAAAATATAAAAC
>NW_018219894.1:25869-31998 GCF_001263595.1 Phalaenopsis equestris
ATCGTATGATCAGTAATGCCTCGGAGGAGGTAACCTACGGTTGCTAATGGAACTCATTAAGTTGGGTTTAGTAAGTTCATTTGGACTAAGTAAATCCGATAGAAAATAGTGGTGCTGGAACGAGGGAACCATAGGATCCTAACTGGTGTCGCTCTAATCAACTTTAATATGCCCTCATAAAATTTAAAGAACTTCAAACACAGGGGCACCTGATTTGACATTATAACTTGACACACTAGAAAACTCAAACTCGTCACGGTGAGGAGCTTGGAGCTAGCATGGTGGGCAACATGGCCATCTTTAGCAGCAAAAACCTGTCTTTCCCAGCTAAACCAATCTTCCTTCCTTAGACTTGAACAACAAAGCCATAGGACTTCTAGGTTGCTTGCTTATGCAACGTAATTCCTCATATCATCTTTAGGCCTTTTCAGAATGAAACACTTAACTTTTTTTTCCTCAAAATCTAACCAAATATTAGGATAGCTTGGAAAGCCACCGGGGTTCCCCTCTAGGATCCATGACATCCCCTAGTTCTTCCTCCTTTAGATTCTACAATAAAATGTTCCAAACTTGAACCAATCTCCTTTCACACCTCTACGTCCGATTTCATTGAAAAGTCCTACCCTTTGAAATTCCTTGAAGATAATATTTCCTAATTTTTATCGAGAGTCTTCTTAAGTGACTTTGATCACTTAAGATGTAATTAACTATAGGGGCTTGCCCTTATAGGAAGCATGTCCGAACCCAGCTTAATATAAACCCTATTTAATCCTTTATATTAAATAGGGAAACTTGTCGGCAAATACAAAGGTTTTGTAGACCAAACGGAAGCCATACTTTCCTTAGTTTATTTGATCGAGTCTCATCCTCAAGTCTTGTGTTTATCCTTCGAGATAGATACAAGATTTGAGGTACAGTTCTCTTTCATTTTAAACTATGAAAAATATGGGGTCAGTTTGATTTCATACTTCAACGTCCTTCCAAAGCGGGCGAGGAGATTTTCATTCCGGCGACCGACAGCTTCTTACGGGCAACTCCCTACAAACCCCCGAAATAGCGCCGACACCAAAAAATGTAAGGCAAATTAAGAGTTTTTTAGGACATGCTGGATTCTACAGGTGATATATGACAAACTTTTCTAAGATTGCTAAGCCTTTATGCCATTTACTGGAGAAAGATGCAATTTTCAATTTTGATGAGGAATACCTAAATGCTTTTAAATTATTAAAAGAAATTGATCACTACACCAATTATAGTTTCACCAAATTGGGAAAAACCTTTTGAACTTATGTGTGATGCAAGTGATTATGATGCTATTGGAGCTGTTTTAGGACAAAAATATGATAAAATTTTCAAAGTATTTTACTATGCTAGTAAAACTCTTAGTGAAACTCAAATTAATTATACAAAAACTGAAAAAAGAGTTATTAGCAAAAGCATATGCTTTTGATAAATTTAGATCATATTTGATTGGAACTCATTGCATTGTGCATACAGATCATTCTGCTATTAAGTACTTAATGAAGACGAATGATGCTAAACTGAGACTTATAGGATGGATTCTTCTTTTACAAGAATTTGATTTTGAAATAGTAGATCAGAAGGGAACTGAAAATCAAATTGTTGATCATTTATCCAGGCTTGAATTAGAAAAACCAATCTGTTTTGAAAAAGAAATTAATGAACATTTTTCAAATGAAAAATTATTCATTGTAAATGAGTGGCGTGTTCCGTGGTATGTCATATTATTTTTAATTAGCTTAATTGTTAGTTATCTTAAACCCAATGGAATGACATATCAACAAATGAGGAAATTTATTTATGAAGCTAAGACTTGTTTTTAGGATGACCCATATTTATATAAACAAGGAAAGGATATGATCATTTGAAGATGTGTACCATTACAAGAAACTTATGAAATTATCCAAAAATGTCATATTTCTGATTTTTGGGGACATTTTGTTGTTGATAAAACAACATACAAAATTCTACAATTTGGATTTTATTGGCCTACAATTTTTAAAGATGTTAATGTTTATATCAAAACTTGTGATAGATGTCAAAGAACAGACATAATTTCTAGAAGAAATGAGATGCCCCTCAATTATATACTAGAAGTTGAAATATTTGATGTTTGGGGAGTAGATTTCATGGAACCATTTATACCATCTTTCAGAAATTTATATATTCTGTCAATAATGGACTATGTATCCAAATGGATAGAAGTTGTTGCTTTACCTCGATGTGATGCTCAAAGTGTTGCAAAATTTTTTTGAAAATGAATATATTTTGTAGATTTGGGATGCTGTGAGTTATCATTATTGATGGGGGAAGTCATTTCAGAAATGCCATTACGGAGAAGTCATTAAAGAAATATCATATAAATCATAGGATTTCTACTGCTTCCTCAGACAAGTGGTTTAGCTCAATTATCCAATCGAGAAATTAAAAGAATTATAGAAAAATCTGTGAATTCAACAAAAATGGATTGGTCAGTCAAACTTGACTATGTTTTGTGGGCTTGTAGGACTGCATATAAAACTCATATAGGAATGTCCCCATATAGGCTAACATTTGGGAATGCTTGTCAATTACTAGTTAAACTTGAGCATAAAACATATTGAGTTATTAAAGAGTTCAATTATAATTTAAAAGATGATGGTGAGAAAAGATTGTTATAATTAAATGAACATGAAGAGATAAGGAATGAATCTTATGAGAGTGCTAAGATTTATAAAGAAATGATGAAAATGTGGCATGATCGAAAGATTCTTACTAAAAATTTTCAGTCAGGGCAATAAGTTTTGCTATATAATGCAAGTGGATAAGATTATTTCCAATCAAACTTAAGTCCAGATGGATGGGCCCATTTATTGTGATAAAAGTTTATCCTTATGGAGCTGTGGATATTAAAGATCCTAATTCTGAGAAAATTTTTAAAGTGAATGGACATAGACTGAAACCTTATTATATAGGGAACCAACATAAATATAATGTTGGAATGATGTTGGGTCAACCAAAATGAGCACTGGTTACGTCGGGATGACGACGTAAAACCAATCGCTTTGTGGGTAGTTATCAGTGTATTTTTGCTTTGGTTGTTGTTTTGAGTCTTATTAAGAAATTTGGGGTTGTATTTTTGAATTTATTATGTGCTATTAATGATTTTTAGACTTTATTTACTAACCTTGATATGTTAGAATGAGAATTTGGACGTTAATTTGACTGGTTCTTAAGCGTCAGATCCAGTGCTTAAGCGCAGTAGTTTAATCACATGTGAAAATTTTAATTTCTAGAAGGTATAATTGCAATTTAGTTGGAATTTGGAATTTAGTTAGGATAAATGTGTCTTGGCAGTTTCTAGTCGTGCTTAGAAGTTATGATGGGGAATTAGGCCTATAAATAGAAGGGGTTTGTGAAGGAATTTCACCCTGGATTATTTTTAGCTGTAAAGTCTAAAAAAGAGAGAGATTTAGAGAAAATGTCTTCATGGGAGATGGATTTGAAGAAGAAGGAAGAAGCCATGAGGAAGAAGTTCATTTATCAAAGTGCACAGGAGATGTATAATGGTTTCTTAGCTGTTAGTAATGAAGGGATGTCGGAGAAAATCAACTAGATGGAGAATACTATATCTGTATTAGAGACTAAGGTTCTTGAATTGCGTGCTCATCTAGAACATATTGGGTGGCAACTTAAAATGCAATTCAGCCATACTTGTTATATAGAGGAAGCGGATAAGGTGACATTCCTTAAGCAAAAGTCGATCGAAGATGATAGTATTAGAGCTCGTCACCACCGTCCGTTTTATCAACTCTATATTTCTGGAGAGACTACTGAGAGACAAGAATTTGTTCCCTCTGATGAAGAGTGGAATTAAGTTAAGTGTTAGGAATTGTGTGTTTGGAGTCTTGTTTTTAAGTGTGTTAGTATTTATGTCTTGTGTTTAGTGTTTGTGTCACTTATGTGTTTAATTGTAAAATGTGTGTTAAGTGTTTTGTACTTGGGAAAATTTTCTCATCCAAGACTATTTGGAGAGAGAACTAAGTGTTAAATGTGTTTGTACTTGTTTGTGAATTAATACAAGTTTATTTTTGTGAAAATTTGTGTTATTTTTAGCCTCCAATTGAATTAATTATGATGGAGAATTTTAAGAGAGAAGGGAGTTATATGAAGTAAAAATAGTCATTGAAGTGCTATGTGACCATTTAGGGGTGATTTACTTATGCTAATAGTACATTTTACTTAAAATTAAAAATTTTGAAAATTGTGCACTGGCACCTAAGTGCCACATCTGGCGCTTAAGCGCGAGCCAACCCGAGAGATAGGCGCCTAAGTGCCACTTACCCGCGCTCAAGTGCCGGTTCATGAAAACCGATTTGCAAACGGTTAAATGTGAATTTTAAGTCCAAAAATACCATTTTTAACACCTCCTATCATCTTACCCAACTCAAAATTGTGATTTTAAAGGCTAGGGCAAGTAGAATTTGAAGATTGCTTGGTGGAATCGAATGAGATTTGCTAGATCCAAGTTCCTTAAGGTAAGAGCTTTAGTTCTGTACAAAAATTTTGGATTTTCACCATATATTTTAAGCACATTTGGAAAATTCAAAAAAATTACTACTTATGGTGAAAAGTGAAGAAAAATCTATGGAAATTTCTTGGGAAGTTTAGTTAGTGCTTTTAGAAGTTTAGTTTAGTGATTTAAACTTGATTTTTAAAGTTATTTTTGGAATTTATCAAATTTATAGAATGACACCAAGAATGAAAAGGGGTAGAGGAAAGAGCCCATTCGATTCGAGCAAGTTTTTCAGTTCAAAAGCTCAAGATCGATATATAGGATTGATATAGTGACGCTCTGCAGTCACAAAAATTGATTCAGGAGCGATGTTTCAAGAGTCCAGGTGGAGAGGTAGAAGAGCGGTGGAGAGGTGGAAGACCTGATAGTCCGCCGACAGTGGGAACAGTTCTGTTGTTTTTCTGCCATCACAGTGATTTCTGTTGTAAGGGAGTTTTATGCAAATCTCCCAGAGGCTGAAGACGATCAAGTTATAGTTAGAGGGAAGTTGGTACCTTTTACTCCATAGGTAATCAACTTGTTTTACCATTTACCACCGGAGACTTTATATTTTTATGTGAATTATAGTCCTACTGAAGTGGATTTAGATGAGATTATTTCATATTTGACTATTGGGAGAGGACTTTGGAACATAACAAATGAAAGGAGAGTAAATTTCCCAACTTCAAAGTTGTGTGCACCTTCGAAGGCCTGACACTATTTCATTTATGCTCGTCTGCTTCCAAGCAATCATCTCAGTGAAGTGACCAGAGAGAGAGCAACGTCAAATTATTGTATTCAGGAGGGAAAGCCCATCAACATAAGGGCTTAGATCTATCACACTATCATCAGTTCAGCTGCTGCTGTTACTACTACAGGTATGGAATTTGCTTCCTTGATATTTTCATTATACGAGCAGGCTGGAGTAAAGTATGATAGTTGGGAGGAAGTTCTGTTACCTCTAAAGCCCATCATAGCCCATCACGAAGGTAAATGTGAAGACTTATTATGAGCATTCAATTTTTGGCTGAAGAGGAGGATTTTCTAGAAGTTATGGATTAGAGACAGCTGCTGCATCTTCATCACGACCATCTACTTCTCATGCTTCTACATCTAAAGGTGATACCAAGACTCAGGATGAGTTATTGCATAAGATAATTGACAATATCAATTTTACCGCTGATAAAGTACAAAATTTAGAGCATTTTAGAGATTATACTAATAGTTACAATAGTGTCGGCGTTATTTCGGGTTGGTTTGTGGGGGGTTGAATTGGGGGGTTTTAGGGGGGGGGTGGACTGGTCATTAGGTCCAACTAATGGCTGTGGTGGAGTTAATTTGGTGGTCTTAAGGTGGTTCGGTCACATTTAATGTATGGGTCCATGTGGGTGCAAATGACCAAAACTTGAGTTTTGGCTAGGTTAGCTATGTCAATTGGCCTAAATAATTGTTGCATTTGTTGTAGATGATCATAAGGAACAACTTTGGTGAAGGATGGAAGTGGTTTTGAGTCCAATTGAAGGGTCAATTTGAAGGAATTTTGAACTTTAATCAATTTGGTCATGTTGGGCTAG
>NW_018219894.1:32270-36898 GCF_001263595.1 Phalaenopsis equestris
AGTGACTAGGCTATGGGTTTAATTTGGTGAGATTAGGTCATATGGTCGAAATTAGGGTTTTGTGTTTAGTACTGTGATTTAGTTAATTTAGAACTTAACTTAGTTTCATATCTATTATAAAGTAGAAAGTCTTGCTATCTTAGATATTAAACTTGAAATTCAAAAACTGCTGACGTGTATTTTTCTTTTATCATGTTAGTGTGTTGTTTGCTTTTATACCCACTGTTTAGAAGTCTATTGAATCTCTACATGTTAAACTAAAATAAAATATAGAAAATTTGATCAAAAATTAATTTTACTCCTGTCTTTAGTTTTATACTTGTATAATTAGGATGTAAAAATTCCTGTAGCATGTTATTTCAATTTTCATTTTCTGTCTATATAATTATCTGATGCTAAACTGTTTAATCCGTTAAAAATTTACGTTTAGGGGAGATGAAAAACATTTTCAAAACTGGAATTTTATTTGTTCTCAAATATACAACAACTGAATTTGATTTTAAAAGAAAAATTGATTATGTATATGAAGTTATATTAGGGAAGTAAAATTTAATTTTAGAAATAAGTAAGAAAATTTAGTTAAAATTTTACGTAATGAAGAAAAACTTTAAGTTAAAAATTTTTAGTATAGAAAATGATTAATATAAGTGGAAATAAAAATTTCAACTCTTTGCTTTAGGAAAGAAAGAGTGGGATTCAAAATCATTAAAAGCCTATTCACATATACTAATCCTTGGCAGAGAAAAAGAAAAAGAAAAAGAAAGAAAAAAAGATAAATAATAAAAAAAAGAAAAGAAAAGGAAAAGAAAAAAAAAAAGAAATGTAAGGGACGAAAAGCTTGAGGATTAATGCCTAATCAAAAATTGGTTCTACATTTGATCTTTTTAAAGTATAGGACTTGATAAAAACTTAAGCTTATAAATATAATATAGTAAGAAAAATTATTTTTAATAAAAATTTTAAGTAGAGAAAATAAAAGAACTAAAATCTAAATTTAGAGAGCTTACAATATTTCTGAATTAGATAGAAACTCATATTTTCATAGTTCTTAAAATTAAAAATTTTCAAACTTTATGTTGGTCTCATTTACTAATTATTTTTTTCTAAATTGGACTACTATATTTATATATTTAAATTTTAGTAACTCCTAAAGAAACTCATACATATCATACATATTTGGTTTTTAAAGATTGAAGTGTCACTTGAGGACAAGTAACATTTTATATTTGGGGGATTTTGATACACCTAAAATATATATTATTATTAGACATATTCTTAAACCTATTTTTGAGATATTGCACTTTAATAAAAGGTATTTTTGTGTTTTTTCTTGTAGATACAAGTAAAAAATGGAAAAAATGCTTAAAGGAGTGAAAAAGGATCAAATTTGGAGCAA
The DNA here is from genome assembly GCF_001263595.1 of Phalaenopsis equestris. Classification (NCBI taxonomy): domain Eukaryota; kingdom Viridiplantae; phylum Streptophyta; class Magnoliopsida; order Asparagales; family Orchidaceae; genus Phalaenopsis; species Phalaenopsis equestris. The sequence goes on from NW_018219894.1 coordinate 33,667, forward strand.
AAAGGTAAGAAATTGTGCAAAAGAGTTTTGGCGCCTCAACGCCAGATACTAAGCACCAGATTCGGCGCTTAAGCGCTGGTTAAATAGAAAAGGCCGCTCCTAAGTGCTGAGACCCTGTGCTTAAGTGCCAATGACAGTTACTAGATGAGTAAAATTGGTTTTCATGAATTTCAAAGAGGTTTTTGAGGCACTCATTGGCTTAATAGGTCATTGTAACCACCATGGACGAAAATTATCATGAAAGGATGCATCTCTTGGGAAAATACATTGAATCAAGACACATTTTGAAGAGATCCCAAGGCACCCCTTGGAAAACTATAAGAGAAAGAAGATAGGACTTAGAAAAGAGTCCTAGAAATACTGACAAGTTTTGAAAGTTCTTTTCTAGGGAGTTAGTTCGGAGAGATTTTCAGGAACCACTTTTTATTTACTTTATCCTTTTTGTTATTTTGTTTTGAGTGATTGTAAAAGAGAAGAGATTCAAAGGAAATTCAAGAGTGTGGTGGAGGACTTGAGATAAGTTTTTATCTATTTGTTTTAGACTACTTTTGGTTTTAATTAAGACTTATTGTTGGTTTGACAATGGTTTCTTCTTTTAAACTAAAGTGTGGTTTTGTTTTCTCCATAGATTCTGAGTAGTTTTATTTATCTCTCTTCTTAAAATCATAAGTAATTGAGTTTTGGATGGAAGTAGTGGAGAGTATTGATCTTTAATGTTGGAATAAGTTGTGATGATTTAAATCTATGCACTTGATTTACTTCTTGATTTCGCCAACTTCTTGATTTGACCAATCCAGATGTTAAACAGATGTTAAAATTTGTTGTGAGAACATGTAAGAGCCGGGATAGTATACTCTCAGTCAAAAATTAGAAAGATTCACATGAAGTTGTATGAATGAGAATGTAATTCATATGATTGAGTGCAGATAAACAGAGAAATATTCATTGATGGGTGTAGAGTTAAAGGACTTTAAAGTGACAGGTTAACCCCCAACTTGATTTATTATTTTAGGTTTTGATACAAGGTTGTTAGCCCCCAGGTAGAGGGAATCGAGGGAACTCTAGTGAGAGCTAGTATCTTCCCTGTCTAGCCGGTTTTCAGAACTATTTAAACTTTAAATTAGCCAATGTTCTTTATAGCATCTCTAGTAAGGGTAATGAATATTATTGCTCTTATTTGGCACAACACAATTTGCATACTTTCACGACAGAATTCCTATACTTATTACTGATTCATGATAAGAAGAAAGATAATTTCATATTAAATACTTTTCTTCTACAAAAACTTTAGTTATCTTCTTAGTTGTCACTGTTTCTTTAAAATATCAAAAATACCAAAAATATTTAAATTTTAAATTCCCACAAAAATCATTTTTAGTTTAAGAAAAACTTTCTAAAAAGTGCATATTGCATAATCATTCCTGTGGGTTCGATATTCAGGTTTTAATCAAAAAGTCATATATCACTTAATAACAATGCGTATATTTGTGTAGTATCCCAATATAAATATATATAAATTAAAAAGTTAAATTTTTATTTTTCTTTAGAATCAAGTTTTTGGTTTTGTTGCAAAATAAGGAAACATAAGTGAAAAATACCATCAGAACTATTGTTATACTATGCATAAGCATAAGGCATCCGGGTATCAGAACCCCCGTGGTATTTTGCTATCTTGCATTCTTATGAATGCTACAGATACTCTGGGATATTGTATTCCCGGGATGCATTATTTGGCCAAATTAGCCACATTTCCTTTTAAAACCAGTACCGAACCCATCGACATCGGAATCTCAGCTGACTCTCTAAATTACTCGGGGCCAATGATGTTGATTTCTCTTCCAAATAGTATGTTGATTCTGCTCATGAAAGACATTGTGAAAAATGGTATAACAAAGTCATGGTGATCAATATGGGGATGAATGCAATCCCTCTTCTTATAAATATTAATTATGCAATTTTTTGGGATACAGTCGGGTGGTAATATACTCCATTGAATCATCACCGTGACCATTCTTTTTATTCCATAAGGCTTTGGATCAACCTCATCATATCTTAAGATTCCAGGGGGGTTCCATTGCCTATCTTCAATAAAATTATAGCAACAACAACATTGAATGGTTATTATACCTTTCCCGCACATCCATTTCCACGGCTCTGAATAAGTTCTTAGCCTCAGCTGACCAGATCGACCTCTGTCCCTCAGGTTGAGCACACAGTCTAAAATTATTTTTTCATCATTTTCTAAGAAGACCCCAGTATACATCTTTAAGCCTTCCAATATGTTGACAATTTTACCTCGGACTTCTTCTTAGAACTCAAATTCTCTTCTTTTGACTCTGCACATTCTCTCTAACTCTACTATGAAGATCTCCTCAAATTGTCGGGGTTGTTCCCTTATCTCAACATTTTCAGGAACCCATGTCTGGTTTGGTTCTGTATGCAATGGGATGTACGAGTCAGAATCTGGATGCGCTGCCTCCTGGCCTATCTCACTGGCGGCTGTGAACTCTTGAAAAGAACTATAGTAATCCAAATGTCGAACGTTGTATCTTGGGCATTCAACGAATACTCCTTCGGTAGATGCTCCCACGAGAATCTCAACATTGCAAAGCAGGCAACCCTCGTAAGATTCATGAGGTGTTTCTGTTTGTATCAGCTTTGTGGCCGGCTCTAACTCGTTCGTTGTATTAGGTGGTCTAGAAGAGGTCTCCCTCATGCATGGCTCATAAATCTTCCCCTCATGAATAGGGGTGAGTAGACCTGCTGCTTTTTTCTGTCGTCTTCTTCATTCTCACAAGAAGGCTCTTTGTTTGCGCCCGTTGGCATTACGACACTGAGCTCTTCTGAGCGGTGCATCGACACTCTCTCTTAATTGGAACCTACTAAATCCCCAGTCGGAGCAATTATCAAGGATTGTAGATGATTGGTTCCTTCGATTGGATGTTGTTATTGAGTGGTTACTTTCTTCCTCTTCTATGAGGAGTCTTCTCTAGCACCCATTTTTAGTAGAGAAGGTAATCCTTCCTTTTCTTGGTGACTGAAGACATCCATCAAGGGGTTCTCATATTCTATGTTGACTTGACTGAAGTCTAAGTCAAAGTCTATGACACCGCTCTGAGTAGCCCTTTCTTCATTTAGTGTGAGATTTAGGTCATCTATAAAAGCGAAGATCAGCTTCCGTCCCAACATTCTTCTGCAGAAGATAGAAAAAACGTCAGTGAGCTGACTTTCA
>NW_018219894.1:36908-50414 GCF_001263595.1 Phalaenopsis equestris
GGAACAAGAACAAGAATGAAGCAATTATTAGACAATAAGTTTTTATAATTTGCAAATTTTATTTACTCAATTTAATTTAATTTAATTAGATTTAAAATTAGAAACAGAAGAAGGGAAGTGATATGGAAAAATTCAAAAATTATTCATTTTATTGAGGTTAATTTATTACAAAACTTTGGACCCAATCACAAACGCTTGACCAAATAAATAACCCCAAAATAATAAAAATTTCAAATAGTAGTCGATTTCAAGTAAGATCGCATCAGGTAGTATATCTTCAAGTAGTGGTCATTGACCGACAACATAGGTCTTTCACCCCGGAAATCCACCAGCTTGTAAGCTCCTCCCAAGTAAACTTCCTCTATGATGAATAGTCCATCCCAAGTTGGTTCAAATTTTCAACATATTTTGCGGTGTGCCAGAATAGGCCTCTTGAGAATGAGAAGAAGGTCACCGAATTTGAATTCCCTCAGGTGGACCAATTTTTCATGAGCATGCATCAGTCTAGCTTGTTAGAGTTCCAAATGTTGTTGTGCTTCTAGTCATTTTCCCTCGAGACTTTCCAGTTCTTCAAGTCCGAGTCTTACACTTTCTGCGATTGTAATTTAGTTGGAAACAAAGACTCAGAGAGACGGTGTCTGAACTTCTAGCTGTAATATGACCTCGGATCCGTACACAAGAGCGTAGGGTGTACATTAAGTGGGAGTCCTGAATGTTGTCTTATAGGCCCACAAAGCTTATAATAGTTTATTATGCCAATCTCTTTTATTTTAATCTAGTGTCTTCTTTAGAATCTGTACGAGCATTTTGTTGAAGGCTTCGCTCAGTCTGTTTACCCTGGGATAGTAGATTATAGAGTATCTTTAATATATCTCATGTCGTTTGACAAAGTTGCTGATCTTTATGCTTTTGAAGGCTATCCCGTGGTCAGAAATCACTCTGCGTAGAACACCAAAATGATAAACAATTTGCCTTTTAAAATATTGAAGGACTTGTTGTGTTGTAACCTCTCGTAACGGCACTGCCTCTACCCATTTGGAGAAGTAAACTGCAGTGACAAGAATGAATTGATGTCCCTTAGAGGATGGAGGGTCTATCGAACCTATTTTGTGTGTGCCCCAACACTCGAATGACCATGAGGCGATAGTTAGGTGTAGCACATTCGAAGGTTGGTGTAAGACCACCCCATGCACTTGGCAAAGGTGACATCTTTTAGTTGTATCCATGTAATTGAATATCATTGTCGGCCAATAATATCCGAGTCTTTTGATCTTCATTTTCATCTTTGGCCTTGACTGGTGAGCACCACAAATTCCAGCATGTACCTCTTTGATGCTGCACTTCTGCTTTGCTCAGACATCACAACCACATCTGATCGACAATCTTCTGTAGAGAACATCTCCCACCATGGCATATGACATTGCTCTTCTTGTGATATGGTATGTCTCAGACTAATCCTCTAGCAACTTTCTAGTTCACAAAAATTCTATTAATGGCTTTCACCAATCTTTGTTGATGTCAGCAACTGCGATCATCATTCCTTCTCTTTTTCTTCGAGTAAATGTAGATTTTTGATGCACCTAAAATATATAGTATTTTGGACACATTTTTATAACTATTTTTGAGATATTATGCTTTAATGGAAGATATTGGTGTGTTTTTCTTTTATGTACAAATAAAAATGTGAAAAATGCTAAAAGGAGTGAAAAAGGATCAAATTTGGAGCAAAAATGTAAAAATGGTGCAAAAGTGTTTTGGCGCCTAAGCGCCAAATTCGGCGCTTAAGCACCGGTTAAACAGAGAAACAGGGAAGGCTGTGCCTAAGTGCCAAAGGTGGTTATTTGACAGGTTAATTCATTTTGTTAAAATTTAAAGGGACATTTGAGGCACTTATTGGCTAAAAAGGGTGGTTATGACCACTAGGAATGAAAATATGGTTAAAAGACTTGTGAAAGGAGGCATCCCTTGGAAAACACTTCGAATCAAAACACATTTTGAAGAGATACCAATGTACCTCTTGGAAAATTATAAAAGAAGACAGTTAAAAGAAAAAAGGGGGAAGTTCTGAGAAGTTCTTGAAATAGTTCGTAGAGGAATTTTTGGAGAGATTTTTCAGGCACCACAAATTTACTTTATCCTTTTTGTTTTTAATTTTATTGTGAGAGTTAAAAGTTTTGTAAGAGAAGAGATTCAAAGGAACTTCAAGAGTTTGATGGAGGATTTGAGTTAAGTTTTTATCTTTGTTTTTAAACTACTTTTGGTTTTAATCGAGATTTCTTGTTTGTTTGACAATGATTTCTACTTTTAAGCTATATTTTTATTTGAACATGGATTTTGAGTATTTTTCTTTATCTTTCTCCTTAAAATGATAAGTAATTAAAGTGTTGGATGGAAGTTGTGGAGAGTGTTAATCTTTAATGTTGAAAGAAGTTGTGATGATTTAATTCTATGCACTTCATTTACTTCTTGATCTGGCCCATTTAGATGATAAAATTTGTTGTGAGAACATGTAAGAACCGGGTTGGTATTGTCTCAGTCAACAATTGGAAAGATTCACATGAGGTTGTATGAATGAGAATGTAATTCATACGATTTAGAGCAAATAAATAGGGAAATAATGTTTGAAGGGTGTAAATTTAGAGGACTTTAGAGTGACAGGCTAAAGCCCTCAACTTGGTTTTTTTTAGGTTCTGATATAAGATGTTAGCCCCTAGGTGGAGGGAATTGAGAGAATTCTAGAGTGAGAGACGATATCTTCCCTGCCTAGTCGTTCTTCAGAACTATTCAAACTTTAAATTAGCCAATGTTCTTTATAGAATCTCTAGTAAGGGTAAAGAATAATATTTCTCTTATTTGACACAACACAATTTGAATAATTACACAACAGAATTCCTAGACTTATTATTGATTCATGATAAGGAGAAAGATATTTCATACTCAGTGCTTTTTTTTACATAAACTCAAGTTATACTTAGAAGTTGTTTTCGTTTTATCAAAATATCAAAAATACCAAAAAGAATTTAATTTTAATTACTGTAACAATATCTATAATTTAAGTAATTATCTTTTTAAAATAGAAATTTTGTTATTTAAAAGTGCATATTATGAATTCTCCCCGTGGGTTCGATATTTGGGGCTTAATGAAAAAGTCCTATCTTACTTGATAACGATACATATAGTTGCATATTATCCCAATATATATTAAGTTAAAAAGTTAAATTTTTATTTTCTCCTGGATCAAGTTTTGATGCTGTTGCAAAGTGACAAAGATAAGTGAAAAATATAATCAAATACATTATTGTATTGTTGCATGTAAACAGTCGGGATCAAGTTTTTGGCGCCGCAGCCGAGGAGTTTGATTAAAAGCAAATTTTTATTTTAGGAACTCTTATTTAAACTTTAAGAGTTATTGTAGGAATATCTTATTATAATATTTAAATTTTGTGTGTGTTTTATTTTATTTTATTTTATTTTAGTGTATGCGTAGTTCATGTTCTGAAGGTCTAGTGCCCTACGATTCTGAATTAGAGAGAACTATTAAGAAAATCTGAAAAAATAAAAAAAATTTAAAATTTTGTAAAATCTAAAAAAAATTACTGAAATGACAAACCAAAATGATCAAAATGCTGAAATTCATCAAGAATTTAGCCCTTTACGAGATTATGCCAACCCTACAGTAGATGAACTTCATTGTAGTATTCAAAAACCTAATATAGTTGCTAATTCATTTAAACTTAAACTTGCTATTATCCAAATGGTATCAAATAATTAGTTTGGGGGATCACCAACTGAAGGTCCAAATTTAAATTTACATCTTGTTAATTTTTTAGAATTATATGCTACATTTAAATATGATGGTGTATCAGATGATGCCATAAAACTTAGATTATTTCCTTTCTCAGTGAGGGATAAAGCTAAGATGTGGTTGAATTTGTTAGCACCTGGATCTACCAAAACTTGGGGTGATTTAGCACAAAAATTCCTTGCTAAATATTTTCCAGCATAAAAGATCGTGAAGCTTAGAAAAAATATTACATCTTTTAATCAGTTTGAAGGGGAATCTATTTATGAAGCATAGGAATAATTTAAAGAACTCTTAAGAAAGTGTCAACACCATGTTATATCAGATTGGTTAATATTTCAAACTTTTTATAATGGATTAGCTGGGTCTCTTAGATCTATTATCGATGCTGCTGCTGGTGGTTCATTGATGTCAAAAACATTTCATGTTGCTTATGCTTTAATTGAAGAAATGTCTACCAATAATTTTCAATGGCCTTCTGAGAGGGTAAATCTTAAGAAAGTAGCCAATATTTATGAATCTGATGCATTTACTATGTTAGAAAATCAAGTTGCTGCAATTTAGCAAATCAAGTTGTTGCAATTTCAAGGAAGTTAGACCAATTTGCAATGATTTTTTTCTCAACCAATTTCAATGGTTGAAGAGAATTTGTTAGGCCAAATGGTAGATTCTTAAGCATCATTAGAAACTTTAAATGCCATAAATAACAAACAGAATAACCCATATTAAAATTATTATAACCTAGGTTGGAAGAACCATCCCAACTTCAATTGGCATAATACTATGGGTGGTAAAAATTAACATTGGGGGAACAATAAAGTAAACCCATTGGGAAACTGGAACAACCAAGGGATGTCGGCACTATTCTGGTTTGCGGGAGTTGCCCGTAGGAGGCTATCAGTCACCAGAATCAAAATCCCGTCGCCCTCTTCGGAAGGACGTTTAAGTTTAGAAAATTACAAAATCAAACTGACCTCATATTTTTATAGTTTAAATGAAAGAGCGGTCTACCTCAAATCCTGTATCTATCCCAAATGATAAACACAAGACTTGAGGATGAGGCTCGATCAAATAAACTATGGAATATATGACATCCGTTTGGTCTGCGAAATCATTTTATTTGTCGAAAATTTGTCCTATTTAATATGAAGAATTAAATAGGGTTTATATTAAGCTGAGTTTGAGAAAAGCTTCCTATAAGGGCAAGCCCCTATAGTTAATTACATCATAAATGACCGAAGTCATCTAAGAAAACTCTCGATAAAAATTAAGAAGTATTATCTTCAAGGAATTCAAAGGAAAGAACTTTTCAATGAAATTGCACAAAGAGGTGTGAAAGGGAATTGGCTCAAATTTGGAGCATTTTATTTTTTTAATCCAAAGGAGGAAGAACTAGGGGATGTCATTGATCTAGAGGAGAACCTTGGTGACTTCCCAGTCTATCATATTGTTTGGTTTTAATTTAGATAAAAATTATTTGAGTGTTTCATCCTGCAAATTTTATTAATTTAGGGCTTACATTTGTGCAAAGCAATTACACAAATAGCCTGGAAGATGTGAGGATTTAGGTCGTGACAAACGACAACCTCAAAATCCAAAGACGAGTAAGGGCTTACATTGTAAAGTAGATCTGTACAAAAGCCTAAAGATAGGGTGAGGATTTATGTTGCATAAGTAGACTACCTCGAAGTCCTGTGGCTTAGTTGTTTAATTCTAAGGAATGAATTTGTTTAACTGATGTAGACGTGTTTTGTTATTGAAGATGACCGCGCTGCCCATAATGTTAGCTCCATGCTCCTTGCCGTGATGAGTTTAAGTTTTCTAGGGTGTCAAGTTATGATGTCAAATCAGGTGGCCTTATGGTTGTAGTTCTTTAAATTTTCATAGGGGTATTTTAACGTTGATTAGAGCGACACCGATTAGGATCTCAAGGTTCCCTCATTCTGACACCACTATTTTCTATTGGATTCACTTAGTCCTAATGAATTTACTAAACTCAACTTAATGATTTCCATAATTTCATTTAGCAGTGGAAAGCCTCGTTAACAACCGTAGGTTACCTCCTCTGAGGGATTCCCGATCATCCGATAGAGATGTCTTAATTTAGTTGTAGTTGTTATTTTGTGTGATGTTTGTGATTAAATTTTGAGTTGTTTTAAATTTTGGATGTTGTGGCGGTGAATTTTAACTTGGTTGATTTTAACTTTAGTTTTAGTTTTGGTTTTGTGGCTATCCTAATTGTTTTAGTTTTCATGCAGAGTGTCGTCTTTGTTTAGCATGCAAGTTTTGCAAGTATAAAAAGTACAAGAAAGACAATAGTGTAAACTATAAAAAGTGTACCTGGCGAGTTTTGTCGTTCCACCACCTGAAACTCAAAAAGCATGTCAAGGCATTTTATATGTTTTATATGAAGCAGGAAAGTAGCAGGAAAGTAAGGTTTTGGTAGTTTTACTAACCCTATCTCATATCTTGGTGAGTCCTTAGAATTTTAGTTAAGGATGATTTTGTTAAGCAAAGCACATTAAGTTTAGTAGATCTCTGAGGTATCCAACAGGTTAGGAGGAAGAAGCAGGACCATGCTTCCCTCTCATTACTTGGTGAAAGGCCTCGAGCTCATTTAAACTTATTGTGTTGCTTAATAATTCAACCTATGAACACCCTAATGCTCAATGAACTTTGATGTCCTAATTATCTCTAAGAGTAGGATAATTATCATTTGTAATTTAATTTTGAAGATTATGTTAATGAAGACCCTTAAAGGGGGTAAGCCCTTAAAGGGGGCAAGCTAGTGTTGTAGCTAGTGTTGTTGGAACACTTAGCCAAATTTTGGTCCTAATTGGCCTTGTGGTGTTTTGAAGGTCTTAAATTTTAGCTATGTTTGCTTTTTTAATCCTCGTTTAATCAGTCTTGATTTAACTTAGATCACTACTAAGCCCTTAGGACCTATGTGAGTGTCTTAATTAATTTTGAAAATGTTAAGTTTTAGGTGATCATGATTCATTATTTGAATTTCATTTGAAAGTCAAATAGGGGTATTAAATAGATTAATTATTGACTTCAAAAGTCATACCCCTAAGTCCTAGGTTCATTTAATTTTAATAAACTTTCAAATTTTAATAATTTAGAACTTTTTCCTTTTTATTAGGAAAGTAAGGTTGGTTTCTACCAATTAATCTCTTTTTAATTTCAATCATCCATACAAACTGATTAAGATCAGAGGTTGCCCATTTCCCTCCTGGAATTAAGCCTAAATATTAATTAAGGCCAAATTCATAAAATTACACTTATGCCCCTAAGACTCTAACACTTCATAATTTGTCAAATTTAAATCAAATGACCTTGAAATTTTTATCCAACCTCATTCATGGGTCAATTAAGACATCAAAGGAGAAAATGTAATTTTTTAAAATTTAATTTAATTTATATAATTATTTTCATGCAAAAATGAGATTTTTCAAAGAAGATTTGCTAACGTGACCAAGGTGAATCCTAATCACTTGAAATTTTTACTGGAGGTAGAGCTAGACCAGGGAGCCATTTGGACATTATATCATGATTTTTTGAATTTTACTTGAATTATTAGAATTATTTTAATTTCTGGGGTATTTATTAAATATAAAATATTTTAAATGGAGAAAATTAAGTCTTGCATTTTTAAAAAATATCATTGAGGTCAGAGATCCCAAAGAAGTAAATTTTATAGTTTTCTAGTTTTTCTTTGATTATTGGAATTATTTTAATGGAAATCCATTTTTTAGCCTTTTAAAAATTATTTTGAGCTTCAAAATACAATATCTTTATTTATTAAATCAGGAAAAATATTCCAATTGTTTTTAAGTGCTTAAAAAACAATTTAGAACATTTTCATGAATTTTTTTTATTTTTGTGTTTTTATGAATTTTTAATTATTTAAATATTTAAAATCGGCTTAAATATAAAGTTTTTATTTTAAATAATATTTTATTTTTATAAAATTTTCCTGATCACGGAGAACTCCAAAAAAAAAGTTTTCATAATTTTTTGAGTTATATTTTGATAATTAAAAATCATTTTAGTGCCAAAAAGGATATTCAACTTGAAAAATAAATTCAGGCTATCAAATGGACCTATGAGGAGTTCTCTAGATCTTAAAAAATTGTGAAAATAAAAAATCAAGTCATTTTGATGTTAGTATTTTCCAAAATTAATTATCTTAGTGATTTAGATTATATGAAGATTAGGTGTATTTTAAATGACTTGACTCCTGAGAAATTTTCCTAAGGGTTCTCGGTTATAGTAAACCTTCCAAATTTTTTTGGATTTTTCTAACAACATGCTAATTATTATGATTAATTTAAGCAAATAATCCATGATTTTTTTAAGGAAATAATGTGGAAAAAGTTGAAAAATATGGATCTCCGCCTAGAGGTCTCCTCTGACTTTTGAAAAATCAGGGAATGTTCCCCTTAATAGAGGCTACAACATGCCAAAAATTCAAGCCATGGTGAAATATCTATATGCATGGAGAATCAAAGACTCAAGATAGTGTTTAATTAATTAAAAATAAAACATGCATCAAATGAACTTCAAATTATCTTCACATTGTTCTCCTCTGTTTTTACTGAGCAAGTGAGTATTTTTATTTTATTTTTGAGATTTTTCTACACCAAAATATGGCTTTTTAAATTTAGGGGTCATTTTTTGATTTTTTAAATCCCTATTTATATATTTTAATGCGCGATATATATTTAAATGCGCGACGCTGACTGGATCCTAGGCAGCTCCGAAGCTCCATGCGGCGAGCTCCCATTTGGCGCCACCATTGACGCTAGTAGCCACACACCCGTAGTTCATGTAAAGAAGCGTTGTCTAACTTCATATTGACCGTTCATCCGATACACGCTCGATCGAACGGCTCTCCTTCATCGTCCCCAATGGCCTAGCCCGAGAACCATCCACACTAAAATCTTAAGATCTCGGCCTAGACTCAACCAAATCACTTCGGGTCTCGCCTAGACTAGAGGAATATATCTATATAGTTAAGATACCATGAAATCAAGCGCAAGCAAATGGAGAATCAAAAGAGGCTTAGGATGAGGAGGAGTTCAATAGCTTTGCTCTGAGAAGGGAAGCTTTAATCAGAGATGCTTGGCATGTTCGTTGGAGTCCAAGGAGGCTAGGGATTGAGCCTCTTATTGTGGTAAAGGTTTATGTTTGAATTCAACCAAGATCGATTTAAGGTGTTGATCAAATTCTATTTTAGGAGCTCTGTGGAAGGGGGATTTGATGGGGTCTTACCTTCTTTCAGTGTTGTGAAGGTGTGAGTAAGTTTGGTTTTAGTTTGGTGGACTGTGGAGGTGTATTGAACTCTGTCCTGGTTGTAGACAAAAGTTTGAGCTCAAAATTGAGCTTCGATAGTGAGGATTAGTGGGGGAAGATGGTTGGATTGCACTGAGGGGTTCTCTAAGAAGCTCTGTGAGTGATTTGGGAAGCTCTCTTTGAGAAAATTTTAGCACTCCCTCCATGGACGTGGAGGTGAGCTTTTATAAAAATGGCTAAGGGGTGGCTGTCATGGCCAATTGGGGGGGTGCAATGTGGTGCTTAAGTGGAGGGCAGAGAGGCTCTAACATCTCATTTAGGATAGGTGGCCACTAGGTTTAAATTGGGTGAAGTTTAAGTGGGGGTGACCTTGAGTTTTGGCTTCTTTAGTGACTAGGCTGGCCGGCCATGGCAGGAGGAGGTGGCTAGGACCTCAGGGAACCTAGGGGAATCTGTCACAACAATTTAATGTGGTGACGTTTAGTTTTGGCAAAAAGATCTTAAGCCTAAGCAAATTTGGAAATCAAACCCATTAATTTAGGGGACCAATGGTCCATGGCTCACTTAGCTTGGGTTAAGTGAGTTTTAGCTCAATATTAGGGTCTAACTAATGGCTGTGGAGTCATTATTTTGATGGCTTTGGGGTTGTTAGGCTACATTTAGTGCATGGGTCCAAGTGGGTGCAAATGACCAAAACTTGGATTTGGGTTAGGCTAGCTATGTCCTTGACACCAGTTGATTGATGTACTTGATGTATATGATTGTAATGAATATTTTCTGTGAAGGATTGAAAGGATTTTGAGTTCAATTGAAGGGTCAATTTCAAGGAATTTAAAGATTTGGTCAATTTGGGGCTGTTGGGCTAGACTTGGGTCAAGATCGGACTAACCTTGGGCTAATTTAAATTTTATTATTGCGAATGGTCAATGGGAATGCCATGAAGAGTTTTTAACATGAATTGGGTGCAAATTTTGAGGCTAAGGCAATCAATTTTGTGAAATTTGGGGACATAGCCAATTTGGGGCAAATTTTGGGGCTTTTGGACTTAGGTTGAAATCAAATGAGTTGAAACTATAAAATTGAAACTTCACCAAGGCCAATTTATGGTCAATTTTCATGTATAGGAATGTTATAGAGAGTTTTCATCATAAACCATGGCCAATTGAGGGGGCTATGTGTTCAATTTGGTGAGATTAGGTCATGTGCCCAAAATTGGGGGTTTGATCTATATCAAAATTGGGCTCAAAGCATGGGCCAATTAAGCTTGAATTTGGTTTAAATTGGGCACATAAAAGGTGAATTTGAGATTAGGATTGAAATTTGGGGAGATTGGGATCAAATTGATGGACATTTGAAGTGGCTTTAGGAAATTTGGGCCTTTAAAGTCAAGTTTGGGGGTCTTGGTCAAAGATGGTCAAATTGGGTCATGTGGTTGTTGAGAAAAATGAAGTTAGGAATATTTGAAATATTTTGGGAATTTTTGGGATTTTTGAGAATTTTTAGAGTTTTGGGCTGAGGGGTATTTTGGTAATTTGACAATTTCTTGGTGATTTTGGGTAATTTGGGTGTTTTCAAAAGGTTTAAAAATGACTTTTGAATGAGTTAGGATATTTTGGATAAATTTGGGAATTTTGGCCATATTTAGGGTTTCAAGGGCACTGTAGTTTGGGGGTTTCAAGGGTACTGTAGTTTGGGTAGGTTTAGGGGCAAAAGGCAATGTTGGGCATTTTGGTAGAGTTGGGGTGCCAACCACCTTAAGTAAGTCGTGGACCAATGGAAACCCCATTTGGGTCCTCTATGTACTGGTCTTAGCTAAACCCTAGCCTAGGGCTAGTGGGTTTAGGGGACCATCTGCATGAGTATCCTGAAAGATTAAGGGAACAAAGTCAGGAAATCCTAGGTTTAGGGTAGTGAGTGATTGTGAGTGAAGTGAGTGCCATAGCTCTAGAACAACACCCAAAGTCAACCCTAAGGTCAAATAGCCCTATAGAAACTCTCCTTGAGCTCCCCCATAATGAACCCACCTAATAAGTGCTAGAGGTTAGGACCAATATGTGGAACTTCAAGTTTAGTAAAGAAAAGTTTAGAATTTCTAATGGTGAGGGTGCCTTTTCTAGTTCTCTAAGAATAATCAATAGGAAAGTCCTATGGCTAGACCTTAGGCTACTAAAGAGAAAGACTAGACCTCAACCAAAAACCAAAAAATGAGGTCAACAAATGGACCCCCAATAGGAGGTGTGCTGGGCAAAGCTCACCGCGCGTATTGGCGTTGACCGACGAGATCAACTAAACCAATACAAACCCCTAAGTCAGGAGACATAGTAAGAGTGTGAGATTGTGTGTGCTATTTGTTTCTGCTGGGGAATATAGCAGGTGAATATTTGATCAAATTCAAGGAGTAGGGACTCTCGCTGGGGGTTGGAGAGTGGATTTTGATTTATGTGATTTCAGGAATCTATAGAGGATGGGAATCAGTGTGTAAGTGCTGATCCCGGAGGATTTGAAATTCAAGTATTAACTTTGGAAGAGAGTCAGAAGTTTAGGACCAACCATGAAAAGAGGGGAATCATAAGTTAAGGACTGATTCCAGAATTAGGATTGAAAATTAAAGATTAATCTTAAAAGAGTGTCGGAGTTTAGGGACCAACCTCAAAAAGGGTGAATCAGAAGTTAAAGGCTTATTCAAAAATGAGAATTGACAGGTAGGGATCAATATCAAAAGAGAGTGTCGTAAGGTAAGGACCGACCTCAAAAGGGTGAATTAGAAGGTAGTGACTAATTTGAAATGAGAATTGATAGGTAAGGGTCAATCTCAAAAATAGAGCGTCGGAAGGTAAGGAAAGACCTCAAAAGGGGTGAATTAGAAGGTAGTGACTGATTTGAAATGAGAATTGACAGGTAAGGGTCAATCTCAAAAAGAGAGCCTCAAGAGAGAGCATTGGAAGGTGATGGACCGACCTCAAAAGGGGTGAATCAGAAGGTAGTGAGTGATTCGAAATGAGAATTGACAGGTTAGGGTCAATCTCAAAAAGAGAACATCGGAAGGTAAGGACCGACCTCAATAGGGGTGAATCAGAAGGTAGTGTCTGATTCAAAATGAGAATTGATAGGTGACCAAAGGAAATATGTTGAGATTTTCATACCTATTTTATACTGTTTTTGAATATATTTCACCTTAAAGAAAATTATTTTTGAAGTTTTGTTGCAGGAATGATGAATTAGGGTCATTCAAGCAAAAAGATGCAAAAAGGAGCGAATTTGGAGCGAAAAGGACCAAAATGTGAAGATTTGAACTAGGGCGCCGACGGCGAGCCCAACGGTGCCGACGACGGAATTTTCACGAGACTTCATATTTAATTAACTTCAAAGGCCTGCCGACGGTGCCCTCGAGGCCGCCAACGTCGAGCTCGGTGGTTATGTCCAACTATTCATTAGATGAGGACAAATTTTGGAGGGGTGCTTAAGCAACTCTTGGGAAAACTCATCCACATCTTTAAGGAGAAGACTTTGGCCAAAAATAAGAGAGAGGGAGGCTCAAAATTGAAGTTTGAAAAAGTGTAGAGAGTCTAAATTATGAGGAATTCTTTGAGAGATTGTAAGTGTAGAGAAAAAGTGAGAGATTTCTTCCTCCTTGCTGCTTTGAAGAGGAATTTTGTTTGCTGTAAAGAAAGGAAGAGATTCAGTGGAACTTTGAGGAGTTTTCTTGGGGAGAAATTAGATATAAGTTTATTTAATATTGTGGTTTGTATGACTTTGATATTATATATGAATTTCGAGTTTTGTTGTGTTTTCCCCATGAGATCAGAGTAGTTTTCTCTGTCTTTCTTCTTGTCTTGAGAATTGTGAAATGGTGATTTGAATTGGTTGAGCCATGAAAATGTTAAAGAAATTGTGATGATCTTTTCCGGTATCCTCCCAGCTTAGCCGCATATTCAGTAAACAAGTATAGAATTAGTCAATGTTCTTTATCCTTGGACCAAAGGGTAAAGAATATATATTCTCCTATTTGGCACAATTAAAATTAAACTGATTCACTTTATCCATTCACTATAATTTCTTGACAAGAAGAAGGATGCTTTCTTATATATTGAATATCACATTAAAAACCTCATTTGTATAATTAGTTATTTAAGAGTTACTAAAATTACATATTTATTTTAATTGTCTATTAATAACAGATAAGCAAATTGAATTCCATTGTTGCAATTGAGTATTATTTTTTTTAATCTTAGTTCATAGTTCTAGTATTAGGGGATAAATTATTCTCCAACACCTCCTATGATGGAAGAGAATTCATCTAGGCAATTTGTGGATGTTCAACCTTCATATGAGACTTTAAATGCTATTAATAGACCCAACAACCCTTATTCAAACTATTATAACCCAGGTTGGAAGAATCATCCAAA
>NW_018219894.1:63581-72815 GCF_001263595.1 Phalaenopsis equestris
TTTGCCCCTAAGGCTCTAACACTTCATAATTTGTCAAATTCAAATAAAATGACTTTGAAATTTTTATCCTACCTCATTCATGGATCAATTAAGACATTAGAGGAGAAAATGTAATTTTTCAAAATTTAATTTAATTTATATAATTATTTTCATACAAAAATGAGACTTTTCAAAGAAAAATTGTTAACTTGACCAAGGTGAAGTTTAATCACTCAAAACTTTTACTGGAGGTAGACCTAGACAAAGGAGACATTTTAACAAAATTTCATGATTTTTTGAATTTTATTTCAATTATTACAATTATTTTAATTTTTAAGGTATTTATTAAGTATAAAATATCTTAAATGGGGATAATTAAGTCTTTAATTTTTGAAAAATCTCTTTGAGGTAAAAGAACTTAGATAAGTAAATTTTATACTTTTCTGGTTTTTCTTTGATTTATTGGAATTATTTTAATGGAAGTCCATTTTTTAGCCTTTTAAAAATTATTTTAAGCTTCAAAATACAATATCTTTATTTAGAAAATCAAGAAAAATATTCCAATTATTTCTAAGTACTTATAAAACTATTTAGAACATTTGCTTCAAAAACAATTTAGAACATTTTCATGAATTTTATTATATTTAGTTAAGGATGATTTTTTTAAGCAAAGCACATTAAGTTTAGTAGACCTCTGAGGTATTCAATAGGTTAGGAGGAGAAAGCAGGTCCATGCTTCCCTCTCATTACCTGGTGAAAGGCCTCAAGCTCATTTAAACTTATTGTGTTGCTTAATAATTCACCCTGTGAATACCCTAATGCTCATTGAACATTGATGTCCTAATTATCTCTAAGAGTAGAATAATTATCATTTGTAATTTAATTTTGAAGATTATGTGAATGAAGACCCTTAAAGGGGGCAAGCTAGAGTTGTTGAAACACTTAGCCAAATTTTGGTCCTAATTGGGCTTGTGGTGTTTTCAAGGTCTTAAATTTTAGCTATGTTTTCTTTTCTAATCCTCATTTAATCAGTCTTGATTTAACTTAGATCACTACTAAGCCCTTAAGACCTAGGTGAGTGTCTTAATTAATTTTGAAAAGGTTAAGTATTAGGTGATCATGATTCATTATTTGAATTTCATTTAAAAATCAAATAGGGGTATTAAATTGATTAATTAATGACTTCAAAAGTCATACCCCTAAGTCCTAGGTTCATTTAATTTTAATAAGCTTCCAAATTTTAGTAATTTAGAAATTTATTAATTTATCTTCTTAATTAGGAAAGTGAGGTTGGTTTCTACCAATTAATCACTTTTTGATTTCAATCATCCAAACAAGCTGATTAAGATCAGAGGTTGCCCATTTCCCTCCTTGAATTAAGCCTAAATATTAATTAAGGCTAAATTCCTAAAATTACACTTTTGCCCCTAAGGCTCTAACACTTCATAATTTGTCAAAAGACCTAGACCAGAGGAGCCTTTGGGTCAAATTGCACAGTTTTTTAAATTTTCTGTGATTTATTAGAATTATTTTAAGTTCTAGGATTTTTAATAAAAATAAAATATTTTAGGTGGTGAAAATTAAGTTTTGTATTCTTAGAAAATCTCCCTATGGTCAGACAACTCAGAGGTGCAAATTTTATATTTTTTTAGTTTTTCTTTGATTTATTGAAATTATTTTAGTGGAAATCCATTTTTTAGCCTTTAAAAATTATTTTAAGCTTCAATATAAAATATCTCTATTTAGAAAATCAGGAAAAATATTCCAATTATTTCTAAGTACTTAGAAAATAATTTAGAATATTTCCATGAATTTTATTACTTTTTTGATTTTTATGAATTTTTAATTATTTAAATATTTAAAATAGGCTTAAAATAAAGTTTTTATTTTAAATATCTATTTTAATTTTATAAAATTCCCTAATCATAGAGAACTCCAAAAATAATTTTTCATAATTTTATGAGTTATATTTTGATCATTAAAAATCATTTTAGTGCCAAAAAAGATATTTAATTTGGAAAATCAATTTAGGCTATCAAATGAACTCAAAATGCTTTGAAATTTTTATGGAGAGTTATCTGGATCTTAGACAATAGTGGAGATAAAAACTTAAGTCATCTTGATGTTTGTATTTTCCAAAATTAATTATCTTAGTGATTTAGAGTTTATGAAGATTAAGTGTATTTTAAATGACTTGACTCATGAGAAATATTTTTAAAGGTTCTCTGGTCATATTTAACCTTCCAAAAATTTTTTTGATTTTTCTAAGCAACATGCTAATTATTATGATTAATTTAAACAAATAATGTGCATAAACTTGAACAATATGGATCTCTGTCTTGGATCTCTGTCTAAAGGTCTCCTCTAACTTTGGAAAAATCAAGAAATGTTCCCCTTGACAGAGGCTACGACATGCCAAAAATTTAATCCATAGTGAAATACCAATATGCATGGAGAATTAAAAGACTCAAGACAGTGTTTAATTAATTAAAAATAAACCATGCATCAAATGGATTTCAAATTCTTTCCACATTGTTTTCCTCTGTTCACTGAGCAAGAGGGTATTTTTATTTTATTTTTGTGATTTTTCTACACCAATATACGAATTTTTAAAGTTAGGGGTAATTTTCTAATTTTATAAATCCCTATTTATCTATTTAAACACGTGGCACTGACTGGATCTTAGGCAGCTCTGAAGCTCCACGCGGCGTGCTCCCATTTGACGCCGCCGTCCCAGCGAGCGTCCTACAGTTCATGTAAAGAAGCACTGTCTGGCTTCATCTTGACTGTTCATTCGATACACGCAAGGTCAAACGGCGCTCCATCATCGTCCTCAATGGCCTAGCCCAAGAACCGTTCATCTTCAAGGCTTGATATCTCCCTCTTATCTCAACAAAATTGAATGATTTTTTTTTAAATGCTCGTCTAGACTAGAGGAACATATCTATACGTTTAAGATGCCATGAAATTAAGCCCAAGTAAACGAAGAATCAAAAGAGGCTCAAGATGAGGAGGAGTTCAATACCTTTGCTCTAAGAAGGGAAGCTTCAATCAAAGATTTTTGGTACATTTTTTGGAGTCCAAGGAGGCTAGGGATTGAGCCTCTTGTAGTGGTGTAAGGTCTAATTTTGAATTTGACCAAGCTAGATTTCAAGTGTTGATCAAAGTTTATACTAGGGGCTCTGTGGAAGGGGGATTTTATGTGGCTTTAACTTCTTTCAGTGTTGTGAAGGTGTGGGTAAGTTTAGTTTTAGTTTGGTGGGCTGTGGAGGTGTATTGAGCTCTGTCCTAGTTTTAGATAGAAGTTTGAGCTCAAAATTGAGCTTCCACAGTGGGGATAAGTGGGGGAAGATGGTTGGATTGCACTGAACACTGAGGGGGTCTCAAAGAAGCTCTGTGAGTGATTTTGGAAGCTCTCTGTGAGAAAAGTTTAGCACTCCCTCCATGGTCATGGAGGTGAGCTTTTATAAAAATGGCTAAGGGTTGGCTGTCATGGCCAATTGGGGGTGCAATGTGGTGCTTAGGTGTAGGGCAGAGAGGCTCTAACATCTCATTTGGGTGAGGTGGCCTCTAAGTTTAAATTGGGTAAAGTTTAAGAGGGGGTGACCCTCAATTTTGGCTTCTTCAGTGACTAGGTCGGCCGACCATGGCAGGGGGAGATGGCTAGGAGCTCAGAAAACCTAGGTGAATCTGTCACAACAATTTAATGGGTTGAGGTTTAGTTTTGGCAAAAAGATCTTAAGCTTACGCAAATATGAAAATCAAATCCCTTAATTTAGGGGACCATTGGTCCATGGCTCACTTAGCTTAGGTTAGGTGAGTTTTGGCTCAATCTGAAGGTCCAACTAATGGCTGTGGAGCCATTAGTTTGATGGCTTTGGGGTGGTTAGGCTACATTTAGTGCATGGGTCCAAGTGGGTGCAAATGACCAATACTTGGGTTTGTATTAGGCTAGCCATGTCCTTGAGCCCAATTGATTGATGCACTTGATGTAGATGATTGTAATGAACATTTTTGGTGAAAGATTGAAAGGATTTTGAGTTCAATTGAAGGGACAATTTGAAGGAATTTGAAGATTTGGTCAATTTGGGCATGTTGGGCTAGACTTGGATCTAGATTGGGCTAACCTTGGGCTAAGTCCAAATTGATTGTTGAGAATGGTCAATATGAATGCCATGAAGTGTTTTCAACATTAATTGGGTGTTAATTTTGGGAATAAGGCAATCAATTTGGTGAAATTTGGGGACATATCCAATTTAGGGCAATTTGGGGATTTTGGACTTAAGTTGAAATTAAATGAAATTGAGACTTCACCAAGGCCAATTGATGGTCAATTTTGATGTGTAGGAATTTTATAAATAGTTTTAAACATAAACCATGGCCAATTGAGGGGGCTATGGATTCAATTTGGTGAGACTAGGTCATGTGCCCAAAATTGGGGGTTTGGCCTATATCAAAATTGGGCTCAAAGCATGGGCCAATTGAGTTATTGTTTTTATGTGTTAGTGTTAAATTTTGTTATTATTATTTTTGTCTTTTATGTGCTTACTTGAGTATGTTTGTTTAGTGTTTGTATTTAGGAAAATTTTCTCATCCGAGACTCTTTGGAATGAGAATTATGTGTTGGATGTTGCTTGTAATAGTTCGTAAATGAATATATGTGTTTGTTTGTGTGAAAACTTGTGTTATTTTAGGCTTGATCTTAAATCGAATTTGTTATATTGGAGAATTTTGAGAGAGAGGACAGAAAAATAGTCATTTTAAAAGTTGTAAGACCATTTTGGGATTGTATACTTAGACTAATAGTGCATTTTACTTAAGTTCGAAAATATCAAAAATCATGCACTGGTGGCTAAGCGCCATTTTCTCGCGCTTAAGTGTGATGTAACTCGAGAGGCAGGCGCCTAAGCGCCACTTATTTATGCTTAAGCACTGGTTCATGAAAACAGGTTCGCGAATGGTTAAAGGTGAAAAATAACCTCAAAAATCACCATTTTTACTCGTGGTGTCATCTTCTTCCTCTCGAGTTCACAATTTTGAAATTAGGGAAAACATTTTTGTGGAGATTTCTTGGTGGATTTGAGCCAAATTTGCTAGGTTTGGATTTCTCAAGGTAAGAGCTTCACTTCTATGTAAAAATTTTGGATTTTCACCGTGTATTTTGAGTATATTTGGAAAAACCTGAAAATCACTATTCATGGTGAAAAGTGAAGAAAAATCTATGGAAATTGCATAGAAAGTGTAGTTTATGCTTACAAGAGTAGAGTTTAGTAGATTAGACTTTATTTTTGAAGTCATTGTGGAATTTTGTGAAATATGTAGAATGGCCCCAAGTATGAAGAGGAGTAAGGGAAAGACCCACTTTGATTCGAGCAAGTTTATGAGTTCAAAGGCTCAAGATAGATATAGTGACGCTCTACAATCCTAGAAATTGATTTCTGAGAAGTGTTTCAAAAATCCAGGTGGATCCGTGGAAGATTTAATCATTAGCCGACAATGGGAATGATTCTGTTTTTTTTTTGTCATAGCTTTGATATCTGTAGTACGAGAGTTTTATGCAAACCTTCCTAAGGCGGAAGAGGAACGAGTCATGGTCAGAGGAAAATTGGTGCCTTTTTCTTCTAAGGTAATCAATATGTTCTACCATTTACCACCTAATACTTTGTGTTTTTATGTGAACTATAGTCCGACTGAGACGGAACTGGACCAGATTATTTCATATTTGACTATTAGAAGGGGACTCTGGAAAATTACAAATGAGAGGAGAGTCAACTTTTCCACTGCAAAGTTAAGTGCACCATCAAAGGCGTGGAACTACTTTATTTCAGCTCATCTGTTTCCAATGAATAATCTTAGTTAAGTTTTGTGGGAGATAGAAACATTGAATTATTGTATTCAGGAAGGCAAGCTTATTAATATTGGAGCTTTTATTTATCAGACTATCATCAGTTCTGCCACTCCCTCTACTACTGTAGGTTTGGGATTTGCTTCCTTGATCCTTTCTTTGTGTGAGTAGGCTGGTATGAGGTATGATAGCTAGGAAGAAGTGTTGCTGCCTCTAAATCCAATTACAAGTGTAAATGTGAAATCGTATTCTGAGCAATCTATTTTTTGTTGGAGAGGAGCATTTTTGAGAAGTTATAGAATATCGACATCTGCTGCATCCATTGCTGCTACTACATCGAGGCCATCTATCTTGCGAGCATCTACTTCTAGAGGTGAGTCTACTAAAACTTAGGATCAATTATTGCAGAGGATGATGAATAATATTAATTATACCGTAGATAAAGTACGAAATTTAGAAAATTGATGAGTATGCTAGAAGCCATAGTGATTATGAGGAGAAATTTCACTCATCTTTAGAAAGTCTCATTAGGGGTAACTAAGGAGTGGAATTTTCTTCATATCTAAGATACCCTGATTATGTGCCTACAAATTTCTAGAACAGTGGTGATTCAGATGATGAGGAGGACTAAGTTATTTTTATATTTGTAATATGTGATAAACTACGTGGATGTACATTGTAGTGTGAACTTAAGACATTTGAGTTTGTGTACTTGTTGGACTATATGATGTGTTAGACTTTTATTTTGTTTAATTATTATTATGATGTTTGTGTTTTGTTAGTATTTTGTTTTAAATTCTAGGGTAGTAATTGTTGTTGTGCATTGAGTAATGTGTTTTAGTTAGTTAGAACAGAACTTATTTCTATGTCTTTTACAAAGTTGAAAATCTTGTTAGCTTTAATTTTAAAATTTAATTTCAAAAAATTTCTACCTCGTATTTTTCTTTTATCTTGTTATTGTGTTTGTTTTTATGTTTAGACTCTGAAATCAAAGTTAGTTAGTCTGTTTGTTTTTATGTTTATACCCACTACTTAGAAGTTTAATGAATCTCTGCATGTTGAATTAAAAATAAAATGATAGAAAATTGATCAAAAATTAATTTTATTCCTATTTTTAGTTTTATACTTGCATAATTAGGGTATAAAAATTTCTGTAGGCATGTTATTTCAATTTTCATTCCCGCTCATATATATATTTGTTGCTAAGCTATTTAATCTTGTTAAAAATTTAAGTTTGCGGGGGAATGAAAAATATTTTCAAAACTTGAATTTCATTTGTTCTCAAATATGCTACAAGTGAATTTGATTTGAAAAGAAAAAAGATCGTGTATATGAATTTATATTAGGGAAGCAGAATTTGATTATAGAAATGAGTAAAAAAATTATAGTTAAAATTCATGGTAATGAACAAAACTTTCAGTTAAAAATTTTAAGCGTAGAAAATGTTAAATATAGTGTAACTATCTTTAGTAAGAAAAATTGTATTTTTGAAAAATTTAGAAATTTAGGTTTTTATTTTTAATACTTAAATTTCTTTTCTTAAAAATAATTTTCAAAACTATTATTATATTTATAAGTAAAAGATTTATTTGAGGACTTTGTTTTAGGAAAGGAGAAGTGAAATTTAACATTATTAAAAGCCTATCCAGATATAATAATCCTTGCCTGAAAAAGAAAAAAAAAAAGAAGAAAAAAAAGAAAAAAGAAAAAGAAAAAAAAATAAGGGATGAGAAGCTTGAGGATTAGTGCCTAATCAAAAATTGGTTCCACATTTGATCTTTTTAAATATAAGACTTGAGAAACTCTTAAGCTAATATGGTAAGTAAAATTACTCTTGATAAATTTTTTAAAGTAGAGATAATAAAAGGACTAAATTCTATATTTGGAAAATCTACAATATTTCTGAATTAGATAGGAACTAATATTTTCATATTTCTTAACCATAAAATTTTCTAAACTTTTAATTAGTTTCATTTATTAAATATTTTTTCTAAATTGGACTACTATATTTTTAAATCTAAATTTTATTAACTCCTAAAGAAACTCATATACATATCATACTTATTTAATTTTAAGGATTGAAGTGTCACTTGAGGACAAGTAACATTTTAAGTTTGGTCAATTTTGATACATCTAAAATATATAGTATTTTTAAATATATTTTTATACCTATTCTTTTGGGATATTGCGCTTTAATGGAGGTATTTGTGTGTTTTTTTTAGGTACAAGTAAGAAGGTGAAAATTGCTAAAATGAGTGAAAAATGATCAAATTTGGAGATGAAAAAGGATCAAATTTAGAGTGAAAATGCAAAAAAGGTGCAAAAGTGTTTTGGTGCCTAAGCGCCAGATCCGGTGTTTAAGCACCGGTAAAACAAAGAAGGCCATGGTAAATAGGGATGGCGCGCATATGCGTCAGAGGCCCCGCACTTAAGTGTCAGAGGTAATTATTTGACTGGTTAATTCATTTTTCCAAAATTTGAAGGGACATTTGAGGCACCTATTGGCAAAAGAAGGTGGTTATGACCACTAGAAACAAAAATATGGTTAAAAGACTTGTGAAAGGAGGCATCCCTTGGAAAATACATCGAATCAGGACACATTTTGAAGAGATATTGAGGCACCTCTTGAAAAATTATAAAAGAAGGAAGTTGAGAGAAAAAAGGGGGGAGTCCTGAGAAGTTCTTGAAATAGTTGGTGGAGGAACTTTTGGACAGAATTTTCAGGCACCACAAATTTATTTTATCCTTTTTGTTTTTAGTTTTATTGTGAGAGTTAAGATTGTTGTAAGAGTGAAGAAATTCAAAGAAACTTCAAGAGTTTGGTGGAGGATTTGAGATAAGTTTTTATCTTTATTTTTAAACTACTTTTGGTTTTAATTGAGACTTTTTGTTGGTTTGGCAATGATTTCTACTTTTAAATTAATGTGTGGTTTTGATATTTCCATGGATTTTGAATAGCTTTCTGTATCTTTCTCCTTAAAATGATAAGTAATTAAAGTGTTGGATGGAAGTTGTGGAGAGTATTAATATTTAATGTTGGAAGAAATTATGATGATTTAATTTCTTATACTTCATTTACTTTTTGATCTGGCCCATCTAGATGTTGAAATTTATTGTGAGAACATCTAAGAATTGGGCTGGCATTGTCTCAGTCAACAATTGGAAAGAATCACATAGGGTTGTATGAACAAGAATGTAGTTCATATGATTGAGTGAAATTAAATAGGGAAATAATCGTTGAAGGGTATAGAGTTAGAGGACTTTAAAGTGACAGGTTAAAGCCCCCAACTTTTTTTATTATTTTAGGTTCTGATACGAGAATCCTGACCGCGACCCTATATATGCTTAAAAATACAAGATAAATATGGACGTAATAAATATTCAATAATTGTAAAGTCACACTTATTAAC
>NW_018219894.1:72856-73438 GCF_001263595.1 Phalaenopsis equestris
CTAGATATCGATCCCACAGGGAGTGGTTTAGAACTGCGAACTAAGATTTTAGAAAAGCAATACTTTAATCACAACAACGAAGTTTAATTTGCTTATCTGTCACTAATAGGCAATTGAAATAAATAAGTAAATTTAATAACTCTTATATAACTTATTATACTAAGGAGAGTCTAATTATGATATTAAATATATAAGAAAGCATCATTCTCCTTGTCAAGAAATTATAGTGAATGGATAAAGTGAATTAGTATAAATTGTCTTGTGTCAAATAGGAACATACCTATTCTTTACCCTTTGGTTCAGGCATAAAGAACATTGACTAATCCTATGCTTGGTTACTGAATCTGCGACTAGGTTGGGATGATACCGACTTTCACTTCGGAGCTCCCACGTTCCCCTTGCCTGAGTGCTAACATCTACACATCAACACCCAACGATGGGACCAAATGGAGGATTTTAGTCTGTCACTCTAAAATCTCCAATTCTACGCCCAATAATTTTATTTCTCTATTTATTTGCACCCAACTTTCAAGGACTTTGACCTCCCTAAATCTTGGATGTAATCTTCACTCTAGTTGTAAA
>NW_018219894.1:73526-77141 GCF_001263595.1 Phalaenopsis equestris
TTCACCAATTCAAATCACCATTT
Organism: Phalaenopsis equestris; assembly: GCF_001263595.1. NCBI lineage: Eukaryota > Viridiplantae > Streptophyta > Magnoliopsida > Asparagales > Orchidaceae > Phalaenopsis > Phalaenopsis equestris. The sequence continues at coordinate 73,550 of NW_018219894.1, forward strand.
CACAAATCTCAAGACAAGGAGAAAGATAGAGAAAACTACTCAGATGTCATGGGGAAAACACAACAAAACTCAAAATTTATACATCAAAATCAAAGTGATACAAACTACAACAAGTAAATAACTTATCTCTAGTTTCTCCCCAAGAACACTCCTCAAAGTTCCTTTGAATCTCTTCCTTTCTGTACAACACACAGAATTCCTCTTCGAAGTAGGAAAAAATCTCTCACTTTCCCTCCACTCTTACAATTTCTCAAAGAATTCCTCCCAATATTTGAACCTTTCTAATCTCTAGGAACTCTCTCTTGCACTTCCTTTACTCCATTGATTCTTTCCCTCCTTCTCCAGGCTCTCCAATTTTCGACCAAAATAGTCTTTTAAAGTTGTGGATGAGCTTTTCCAAGAGTTTCCTAAGCATCCCTTTAAAAGTTTAGCCTTATCCAAAGCTTGAGTAGGCATAACCGTCGATCTCGCCGTCGACGGCCTCCAGAGCGGCCTCGAGGGCACCGTCGGCGGACTTCTAGAAATTTTGTCCTGTAGTCTCGGGAAAATCTCGCTGTCGGCGGCGTCGAGGGTGCCATCGACGACCTAGTTCAAATCTTCACATTTTGGTCCTTTTCACTCCAAATTTTCTCCTATTTGCATCTTTTTGCTCCAATGACCCTAATTCATCATTCCTGCAACAAAACATAAAAAATAACTTTCTTTAAAGTACAATATCATTAAACTTGACTGTATTTATTTCTGTCAATCTCTGAATGTACTTATTTCTAAAATGGAATCCTCCGTTAGTGATAATCTTCTAGGCATTCTGTATCTAGTGAAAATATTTTTCATTAAAATCCTTAAATAATTTTAGCGTCAAAACGAGGTAAAGCTTCTGCTTCAATCCACTTAGAAAGGTAGTCTACTACAATTAATATATATAAGTTCCCAAATGAAGGAATAAATGGTCCCTTAAAATCTAATCCCCAAAAGTCAAAGATCTCAACTTCTAACATGAAATTCAGAGGCATTTCATTTCTTATATATATATTGTCTACTCGTTGACATCAGTCACAAGTTTTATGTATCTATAAACATCTCTAAAGGATTGTAGGCCAATAAAATCCAGACTATAAAACTTTGTATGTTGTTTTTTCAACACCAAAATGTCCCTAAAATCAGAATTATGATATTTTTTTAATAATTTTATAAGTTTCTTCTAAAGACACAAATATTTAAATAATTAGATCCTTTTCTTGTTTATAAGAAAATGGATCATCCCAAAAATAAGTCTTAGCTTCAGATAAAAATTTTCTGTTCTATTGGTATGTCATCCCATAGGGCATAATATCACTAACAATGAAATTCACAATGTCGGCATAATATGGAACATGCCACTCATTAACATTAAACATTTCCTCATTTAGAAAATGTTTATTAATATCTTTTTCAAAACAAAGTGGTTTCTCTAATTCAAGCCTGGACAGATGATCAACAATTTGATTCTCAGCTCCCTTCCTATCTACTATCACAAAATCAAATTGTTGCAAAAGAAGAACCCATCTTATAAGTCTTGACTTTACTTCCTTCTTTTTCATTAAATTTTTAATAGCAGAATGATCTGTATGTACAATACATTTAATTCCAACTAAGTATGATCTAAATTTATGAAAAACATATACTATAGCTAATAACTCTTTCTCAGTTGTAGAATATTTAATTTGAGCTTCATTAAGAGTTCTACTAGCATATTAGATAACTTTGAAAATCTTATCATGTTTTTGTACTAAAACAACTCCAATAGCATAATCACTTACATCATACATTAATTCAAAAGGTTTTTCCCAATCTGGTGAAACAAAAATTGGTGCAGTGATTAATTTTTCTTTTAATAATTCAAAAGCTTTTAGACACTCTTTATTAAAATTAAAAATCACATCTTTTCAAGTAAATGGCATAGTGGCTTAGCAATTCTTGAAAAGTCTTTAATATATCGTCTGTAGAATCTAACATGTCCTAAAAAACTCTTAATTTCCTTTACACTTGTTGGGTAAGGTAAATTAGCATTCACATGAATTTTTGCATGGTCTACTTTCATACTATTTTCTAAAATTTGATGCCTCAAAACTATTCCTCCTACTAACATAAATTGGTCTTTTTCCCCAGTTAAGGACTAAATTTATTTCTTCACAGTGCTTAAGAACTTTTGATAAATGTTCTAAACATGATTTAAATGAAGTTACAAACACTAAAGAATCATTCATAAAAACTTCAATCCGTTTTTCAATTAAATCACAAAAAATAGCATCATACATATTTAAAATATATCAAGTGCATTATATAAACCAAAGGGCATTCTTCTAAAAGTAAATTTACCATAAGGACTGATAAAAGTTGTTTTATCTTAATCCTTAGGAGCTATTTGTATTTGGTGATGACTAGTATATCCATCCAGAAAATAAAAGTATTTATGCCCAGCTAGTCTATCCAACATTTGATCTAAAAAGGGTAGTGGAAACTGATCTTTCCTTGTGGAGAGATTTAATTTTCTATAATCAATGCATATTCTCCATCCCGTGACTTATCTTGTTGGTATTAACTTATTATGTTCATTCAAAGTCACAGTCACTCCTCCTTTCTTAGGAACACAGTGAATATGACTAGCCCATGAACTATCTGAAGTAGGGTAGATAATTTCAGCATCTAACCACTTTAAAATTTCTTTCTTAACAACTACTTTTATAATAGAATTCAATCTCCTCTAAGGATCAGTCGTGGGTTTGTAGTTCTTTTTCATATGAAGTTTATGCATACAAATTGAAGGATTGATTGCTTTTATATCAACAATTATCCATCCAAAAGCTTTCTTGTAATTCTTTAAAGTTTTCATCAAACTCTCTTCTTCTTTTGTAGTTAATTTTGAGAAAATTATTACTGGTAATGTTGATGAATCACCTAAAAAGGCATACTTCAAATGTTCAGAAAGTAACTTCAACTCAAGCTCAGAAGGTTTTTCAATCGATGGACAGAATGATTTATTTTTTTCTGTCGTGTCTAAAACTTCAACACTTTCTCAAACATAATTTTAATATTCCTTTTATAAATATTCAGATTGATCTAATTCCTCTTCTTGCTCATGTTCCAACTCTTTCATCTCAGATTTCTCTTCATAAGTTATTTTAAAATGGCATTCACTTAAATATCTTATTCCATCCAATCTATAACATTCATTGTCTTTACCTTTTGCAGGATATTTCATTGATTTGAAAATATTAAATGTAACTATTTGATCCTTGACGCACATAGTTAATTTACCTTTATGCACATCTATCATTGCTCTTTCTGTAGCTAGTAAAGGTCTTCCTAAAATGATAGGTATCTTTTTATCTTTCTCCATATCTTGCACAATGAAATCAACAGGAAAGCTAAATTAATCTACTTTCACTAGGACAACTTCTATAACTCCTTTAGGATAAGTTATTAAATGATCTGCTAACTGTAGAGTAATAGTAGTTGGGGATATTTCTCCTAATCCTAAACTTTTAAATATTGATAATGGCATAAGGTTCATGCTTGCACCTAAATCACATAAAGCTTTCCCATAAAATCT
>NW_018219894.1:81611-82047 GCF_001263595.1 Phalaenopsis equestris
GAACCTTTCTAATCTCTAGGAACTCTCTCTAGCACTTCCTTTACTCCATAGATTCTTTCCCTCCTTCTCCAGGCTCTCCACTTTTCAGCCAAAATAGTCTTTAAAGTTGTGGATGAGCTTTCCCAAGAGTTGCCTAAGTATCCCTTCAAAAGTTTGGCCTTATCCAAAGCTTGAGTAGGCATAACCGTCAATCCACCGTCGGCGGCCTCGAGGGCGCCGTCAGTAGACTTCTAAGAATTTTTTCCTGTGGCCTCGGAAAAAACTCACCGTCAGCAGGGTCGAGGGCGCCTTCGGCGGCCTAGTTCAAATCTCCACATTTTGGTCCTTTTTGCCCCAAATTCGCTCCTTTTGCATCTTTTTGCTCCATTGATCTTAATTCATCATTCCTGCAACAAAACATCAAAAATACATTTCTTTAAAGTGCAATATCATTAAA
>NW_018219894.1:82118-84180 GCF_001263595.1 Phalaenopsis equestris
GATGTTAGGCACAAGGTGGAGGGAATCGAAGGAAATCTAGAGTGAGAGCTGGTATCTTCAGAACTATTCAAATTTTAAATTAGCTAATGTTCTTTATAACATCTCTAGTAAGGGTAAAGAATAATATTTCTCCTATTTGGCACAACATTATTTGAATACTTCCACAACAGAATCTTAGACATATTATTGGTTCAGGATAAGGAGAAAGATATTTCATATTCAGTGCTTTTCTTTTACATAAACTCAAGTTATATTTAGAATTTGTTTCAGTTTTGTCAAAATATCAAAAATACTAAAAAGAATTTAATTCTAGCTACTATAAAAACATCTATACTTTAATTAATTATCTTTTTGAAATAGAAAGTTTGTTATTTAAAAGTGAATATTATGAGTTCTCTATGTGGGTTTGATATTCGAGGCTTAAACAGAAAGTCTTATATCCAATATATATTAAGTTAAAAAGTTAAATTCTTATTTTCTCAAGAATCAAGTTTTTGATATTGTTGCAAAGTAAGGAAAGATAAGTAAATAAAAATAATCAAATACATTGTTAAATTGTTGCATATGAACAGCTGGGATCAGTAGTCATAGCATCTTTTAGAATTTCTTTCTTCATTTGAGAAGATACGACACATCCCACTCATTTAAACAGTTCAACCATTGAACATCCTTCTTTAGTGGCCAATCTTTGGAACACTGTGCGGACTTTAGTGATAGGAGTGGCTTCTCCCTCTCCTCACTACAATCATGAAGTGATGATAAGGCAACAACAATCCTTTGAAGACTCTCATGTCCATTAGTATTTATCAATGGGTGAAACCTACTCCCTTACAGAAGCAGAGAGGTCTCTAATAATCCAATTTCCTCCTTGTGAGGAAACTCATCATCCAGTACTTTTTCTATAATTTGGGCCTTAACTGCCCTCCGAGCTTTTCAGTTGCGGTTCTTTTTCTGCAATCGAGTCAGCGGCGCAAACTTTGAACTTGAGCTGCTCTCAAAGATTGACAACAAGCCGGTAAATTCTACATTTTCATCCTCTACAATCATAATCTCCTTTCCTTTAGCAGAAAAGGGGACAACAGACCTGACGGGTGTCGGGGAAGCGGTAGTTTTTACCTTCTTACAAGAAGGGAACTCCTGGGGACAGTTCAGGTTAAATTCAGTAGAGAGCTCCTGAATTTTTGGAGTGGCAAAATTCACCATGACGAATGGGGCAATTCCGAGAACAACTTCCAGTTCATCGAATCCAAATCCAAACTTGATGGTGGGAGCAACATTGAGAGCGTTGCGGCTTGTTGACAAATTGCAGAAGAACGTGAGCGTAGGGAACGCCATTGCAGCAACTTAAAAAAAACTATGGTGTTAGTTATTTGGCCAACACCTTCTAATTCTAGTGCGAACACTAAAAATTAACAAAGGCCGATACGTAGACTGAACAGTCTTTATTTAATTTTTAGTTTGTGAAGATTTTAAAATTTTACTGAAAATAGTTTGAAAGTAAAAATGATTTAATTAATTAAATAAGAAATTTTAAAAAGCAAGCAGGGCACGACATAATTTGATTTAATTTGCAAAATAGGCAACCAAGCTAGAAGGGGAAAGCGAAGTTTAGGAACCAGCGCGGGACCGACTTTACAATGCACAATGATTGAACGGAACTAGTCCAACAACACATCTGTTGGGGTTCCGACCTAGCACAAAGATAAGAAAAACCTAATGAACTCTAGAACCTCTTTGTTTAAAGGTGATTAAATAGCGATCCTAAATTCATAAAGAGTTGACTGTACTTCCCTAAGAAAAAATGGGTGAAGCATACCAACGGAAGAAGTGTAATTTGGTCCATAAGTGGCACAGACACATCATCAATTTATGAAGATAAAATTCTCTGATTAATATCGAGAGAGAAGTTGTATTAATATTCCCTCGCAGAGTGCCATAAGCTATTGAAACAATTTTAGGTGGGTCGTCCTGTGGAAGTTGTGGCCGCCGGAATGGAAATCTCATCGCTCACTTCAGAGGGACATTTAATTTATATGAATATATATATGATCCTTCTCTTTTT
>NW_018219894.1:88930-96057 GCF_001263595.1 Phalaenopsis equestris
ATATATATATATATAATTTTGCAGGAATTAAAATATGCTGGTAGGAAAAAATAGAAAGTACAGGTTTGAGGTACGTCTACCAGATCCTATGTCATATCTTAGTGGGTCCTTTTTATTGAAGTGTATAGATGATATCTTAAGCAAGGCATAACGAGTTTAATCATGCTTCAAGATATCCAAAATAGTATGAGAATGGTCCACGGATTGGGCCCTCGGGCCTCTCACAATCCCTTGAAAAAGTCTCGAGTTTTTTTAAACTCATCATGCTGCTTAATAACTCATACTTATCATGCTTTTATGCTCAATGAACTAATGTTCTAGCCAACAATAAGAATGAGGTAATTATCACTTGATGTTTTATTTATAAGTTATATGGGTAAAGACCCTTAGGGGCAATTTGGCCTAATTAAGAGACTTAGCATTTTGATTTTAAAGATGGGCTTGTAGTGTTTTTAAAGGTTTCAAATTTGTTATAGATTATTTTCTAAATCTCATCAAACAAAATTTTGATTAAGCTTGGCTCACTTCTAAGCCCTTAAAAGCTTGCAATTTTAAGAAGAGGATTGTAAATGTTTATGTTTTAATCATCATCCTGAATCATACACCATCAATTGGAGTTTAAAATCAGCGAATTATGATCTTCCAAAATCGAACCCTTCACTTTAATATTTTCCCTATTAAATATTGCTCCAAATTTCATTAATATTAAGAAATTACAAATTTATCCTTCATAAGACCAAAATGAGATTGGTTGCTACCATTTATCCCTTTCATATTTTAATCATCAAAACATGTCAATTAAGATTATTTGTTGCCCATTTAGCCCTTTGGTTAAGCCTAAATATTAATTAAGCCTTAAATTCCAAAATTACCCATTTTTTTTCTCTAAGGCCTTAGCACCCTATAATTCAATAAATTGAACTCAAATGACTTGAAAATTTTACCCCACTCATGGGTTAGTTAAAACATCAGAAGAGAAAATGTGATTTTTCTGAATTTATTTAATCTTACAAATATTTTTTATGCAAAAATAAGGATTTTTAATGAAAATTTAATAAGTCACCCAAAACAAAACCTCTAAACCTCTATCCTTAAGAAAATTATTGGAGTTTCACCTAGGTTAGAGTACCACTTGGACTAATGTTCATGATTTTTAGAAGTTTAATGTAATTATTTAAATTATTTGTTTGTTTTGAGCATTAATGAAATATAAAATACAATTTAAGTAGAAAATTAAGTTTTATATTTTTATCAAATCTCTCTAAATCTGAGGAATCCAAAGAAAAAATTTTCATATTTTGTTTATTTATATTTTAATTTTTCGAATTATTTTAGTGAAAAATTAGAGAAAATTCATTTTTAAGCCTTTAAAATTGATATCTTGACTTGGAAAATTAGGAAAATTATTTTGATTGGCCTGAAGTGATCAAGAAGCCAAATGTGACATTTTAGTGTATTTTATAATTTTGTAATTTTTTATGATTTTTAATTAATTTTTAATTATTTAAATGCTGAAAAATAGCTTAAAAATAAATTATTTATTTTAATTCTAATTTTTTTTTATCAGATTTCTCTGGTCATAAGGAGCTTCAAAAACCAATTTGGTGATTTTTTGAGTTATATTTTAATTGTTATAATTATTTTAATGCCAAAAATGTAATTTCACTTAATTAATCCATTTGAGTGGTCAATTTAACTTTAATTGACTTGAAATTTTTATGGGGAGCTCCTCTAACATTAAATTGAAGTAAAAAATATTTTTTTACGTCATTTAAATTTATAATTACTTTAATTTAATTTTTAATCATTTTTAGGGGTTGGTGACAATTAGGGTTATTATTAATTAGTTGAATCAAGTTTATATTTTTCCAGGGTCCTCTAACCACAGTAAACCTACCAAAATAAATTATGTATTTTTATAATGATTATTTTTATTATTATAATTTTCATACCAAAATAGGGACCATTAAATTGAAAATTGGATATCTCTATTTAGAGATGCCCCTTGACTTTAGAAAAATCAGGGGAGATACCTAACAATAGAGACATAAAAGCCCCATTTTCCCATGTCATGGTTAAATGTCTATGTAAATGGAGAATCCAAATAAGAAAAATAAAACTTAATTAATTAAAAATTATACATGCATCAAATGGACATGAAACCATTTCCACATTGTTCTCATTTGCTCACTGAGCAAGAGTATATTTTTATTTTATTTTTGTGATTTTTCTACACCAACATATTTATTTTCTAAGTTCTGGCTATTAAATAAATAAAATAAAGCCATTTTTATTTACTTGAGTGACGCGACACCACGTCAACTTAGGCAGATTCGAAAAGCACATGCGGCACACTTTCATTTGGTGCTGCCACTTGAGTCAACTGCTACATATCATCAGATCTTCTCATCCAACGCAATCTAGACTGTTTATCCATCACATGTGTGATATGACGGTTGTGGGTCATCGTCCCCAAATACCTAGCATGAGAACCATCCTCATTCAAACCTTAATACTTCTCTCGATACTCAACCAAATTAAGTGTGGTTTGTTCCCATAGATTTGTATTGACTAGAAGAACATATCCATACAGTTTTTCAAGTATTAAATTGATTTTATAAGCATAAAGAATCGAATGAAGCTCAGTTTAGGGTTAGGGTTCAATACCTTTGCCCAAGAGATGTGGCCTCGATTGGGTGCTTACAAAAGCTTGCCTTGAGTCTAAAGAGCTCCTAGATGAAGCCTTAAGATGTGGTGAAATGCCTAGGTATGATTTTGACCAAGGTCGATTTGGGGTGTTAATCAAAGTCCACCTTAGGGTGGTCTGGTGATTGGGCTTCTATGGGGGATCTTCTTCTCTCACCTAAGGGATGGTGTGGGTGCAATTAATTTGGATTTGGTGGAGTCTAGAGCGATGACCTGTCGATGTCCTGTTTCGAGCTTGATTTGGAGCTCTAGAATCGAGCTCATGCAGTGGGTTTGAGGGCTTGAGGATGGTTGGTTTGAACTTCAGATGTCTTGAAGAATCTTTGGGAGCAATTTGGCAGAGTCTCCCCAAGGAATTTCAAGCTCTCCCTCCTTGGCCATGGAGGGTGAGTTTAAATAGAGGGACTTGGAGGCTACAATTGGGTCAGCCATTAGGTGGCTCTGGTTGCTTATGTGGAGGGCAGAAATGTGCAACAATCAAATTGGGAGACAGCTTGGATGGGTTTACTTTTGGGTTTTAGATAAGGAGGAACTTTTGGATTTCGATTTCCCGATAACCATGGTGGTCAGTCGGCCAAAGAGGGGTCAGCATCTGACTTAGAGAGGTCATAGCTTGGTTTTGGAGAAGTCAATTGGGGTTGGCCATAAGTAAAGGCATTGAATTGAACAAAAATTGGGGAAGAGCTATTTTGGGTCAAATTGGGTCAAGTCATGGTTTAAGGTTTGGGTTCACTCACCAATGAGGGTTTGGATGCTGAGGGAAATCAGATGATTCAACTTAATCAACATGGTGAGGTCTCTATCCAAGTGATTTGCCATAAGCATGAGGTTTGAGTGTTTCATGAAGTGGGTTAAAAACACTCTTAGAGTTATTTGAAATTGAGTTGGCCTCTTGCCATTAATAGCTTGATAATATGGCATGGCTCTCATGGCTCACCTATGGCTTGGGAGTGGCTTCATTACTTGTCCTTGGCTTGGTCAATTTGCATGAGAAAGGATTTTGAATTTTATTGGAATTTTTCATGAAGTTTAGCATGATGCTTGATTTGTAATAATTTGATTATGGATTTAGAACTTAGGGAATGATTTCGATTAAAGGGATGATGGGGAAGAAAATCATCATATGGCCTTTTGATTGAAATTAGGCTTTTTGAATGACTTGAAGACTTGGGCTTTTATAATTGAGATTGAATTTGGGTTAAAATTTGGGCTAATTGAACGTTGAATTTGGTATAAGAAGATGTCATGAAGTGCTTGGAAAGAATTTCAAGTGATTTGAATTGAATTGGAAGGCCAATTTGGTGGATTTAGTCAAATGATCAAAATTGGGGCATTTTGATTTGGGTGAAATTGGGCTTGAAGTTTATTTAGATTGGGATTAGGGGTACTAAATTTGAATTTGAAATTGAAATTTGGAAAGATTGGGGCTAATTTGGGGAAATTGGGCTTTTAACGGGAAATTTAGGGCTTTTAGTCAAATTGGGTCAACGTGATGGTTAAAAATTGAAATTGAGAATAATTGGGATGATTTTGGAATTTTTGAGAATTTTTTGGTTATGAGGGGTATTCTGGAAATTTGGTGATTTTGGTCAATTTAGGTAGTAGTGAGTGATTTGAGATGACTTTTGGACAAATTTGGATATTTTAGGTAATTTTGGGAATTTTGGAAAAAAATTAAGGCTGTAGGGGTATTTTGGTAATTTGGTGATTTTGGGCTAGAATAGGCAAGTAAGTCATGAAGTCATGCCAAACCAATAAGAGCCATATGAGGACTAATTTTGGATGTTCAATATGATGATCCTAACCCTCTTAGCCAAGGACTAAGGGATTGGGTCCATCCATATGAGCTTTCCAAAAAGAGTCAGGAGAGCAAATTAAAGGGGTCCTAGGGTTTGGGGTATGTGAGAAGGTGTGTACAAGCTAGCCTAACCAAAACCAGACCACCCAGGGTTAGTCCTAAGGCTTGAACATCCTATGGGGACTCTCTTTGAGCTCTTTCATACTAACCCCACCTACTAAGTGCTAGATGTCAGGAACAATATGTGGAACTTCAAGTTAAGTAGAGAAGAGTGTAGAATTTCTAATGGTGAGGGTTCTTTTTCTAGTCTTCTAGGAATAGTCAATCAGAGAAGTTCTATGGCTAGACCCTAGGCTACTAAAGAGGAAGAGCTAGACCTCAACCAAAAGTGAGGTAAACAGATGTCTTTTATCGCAAATAGGAAAGGAGGCGTGATGATTCACGAACGTCAGTGGGAGTTGGCGGGAGCTGATCGCGAACAAGTGGTGGGAGTAGTTGCGATAAAAGAAATTGCTCTCCATTGTTGATTGAATGCATTTTAAAGTAAAATGATTAGAAGTTTAAGCTATTGTGCAAAAAAATCGAAAAAGCCATTGAAGAGATGATATCCAAGTGTCTGGCCATGTCATATTTTCAAAAATATATAGATTTTTTTGTCTGTTGAACAGCATAGTATTATTTCTATTTAACCGCTACATTCATGGGAAGAAATTTTGATTAAAAAAATAATTATTCAAAATTTTCTCCAAAAAATAATAAATCAATTTTTAATTTCCCAACTACATATAAAAATATTATTTTTATTGTAGCTTACAACCTACTTATATAGGAGATAATCAAGTTGTTGAACTAGGATTAGTCTTTAGATTACACTCAAAGAATAGAGTGCAGGAAAGAAAGTGAGAGAGACTTAAGGATACAAGAATAAGTTTTGTACATATGTATGTCAATTAAAAAAAGTGGTTTTACATTTCAAAGCTCTAATATTTATAGGAAATTAGAGTTGATTTGTGAAAAGTTGATGGTCCCCATTGCCATGGCAAGATATCCTTTATTTCTCCGTTAGTCGTTCTTTCTTGATTAGGTCGGTTGACTTGTTATCCTATGTTAGCTTTCAGATGACTCCTTTCATCCACCAAGTTTCGCCCCTGACATGTGTCTGGCTCAGGAATGTTTACTTTAGTTTGGCATATTTTGAGCACAATACATGCATGCATACATACATACATACATATACACATATATATTAGTTAATCTTGATCTGTCTGTGATTCACATCTCAAGGGTTAGAGCTTAAAGCATGCGAGAGATTGAGAGAGGTGTAGATTAATGAATAGTAAAATGTCTTGTCTATTAGTCTCTTTCACATAAAATGATCTTATGTTTATTGGGGAGGGGTTTAATATATACAATTACATGTTTGTCTCTATTTTAATGAGAACATTGCAATATACTCTAGTTATATGACATGTTTGGGACTATGGCTCGACAACTCTCTGACTTGTTTGGTTGTATGATGGGCCTTTGTTCGGCAATGCTTGCTTTGAGCATGGATGTCGGTCAGCCATTGATGGTCTTTGGGTCGGCAGTGATATCTAAATTGGTTAGATCATCTCATCAATTAACCTAATATGACTGTCGATCTTTAATCCATAATGACAAGCTCTTATTGATTAAGTGAGGCTATTCTATTTGGCAAATGATAAATTTTTGTAACCCAATAGGTAGCTCACGCCACAACAAGAAGAATTAAAGAGGTGATTTAGACTTCTTGTTACATGGTTGTTTCTCAATCCCTGATGAGGAGCCTCTGGAGCATCTGTAGGATGACATGTGGTATTGAGGAGTTGTCCTCAAGTTAGAGCTCGAACAATTAAGATGTCTTTAATCTTGTGTACCCTAGCTCGGATGGTTGCCTATGGTTGACTTTGGCTTTGGCCTTGCTTTAGACTACTATGTCCGGTCAGATGAATGAGCCTTCTAGTATTTTGCTGGTGGGCCCTCTTAGTTGTTTTTTTCTCCTTACCGGAAGGTGGATCTCCTCAAGATTCATACCAACGTATTCTTGATGCCCGTATTTTAGTTATTTGATTCTCTTATTTCTTAATAGTGATAGCTGCAATAAGAATTAGAGAATTAAGTACAAAAGCATATATCGTTTATGTAATAATCAAAGCATAATTTATTGAAAATCCTTTGATTTTCATGTCATGATTCTTATAAATAAGGCATAGCAGGACTCCATTGATATTTTATATTTGCTCCGCTTCTCTTTGTTTGAGTTGGTCGACGACCAAACGTCTTCATAACGAACGTTCCGATAAAATCATTAGAAGGGAAATGATAATGGTAGCCTTCTGACTTTTTGCAGTGAAGTCGTGCCCTTAGGTTAAGAGGAAACTGGAGGTAGGGAAGAGGTCGGCTATTGCTTTTATGAATGACCATTTCTGATCAACTATTGCTTTGGCTTTGGTTTGGACTGTTACATTCGATTAGACGAATGTGTCTTTTGGTCTTCTGCTAGTGGGCCCTCCTTAGCTATATTTTTTGTCCTCTGAACTGTATGATCTTCTTGAGATTCATGATGGTGTATTCCCAATGTGCATATATACATATATATATA
>NW_018219894.1:96408-103438 GCF_001263595.1 Phalaenopsis equestris
TATATATATTAAGCTGAACATAATTCTTACTAATGTTAAATATGTCGTTTATAACAATAAAATTTTTTTCGTAAGGCACTGTCTTTCCCGTTGTTCCTATTAATGTCCCACGAAAAGAGCAGTACGCCAGAATCACAAGCCTTTCTACTTTTTTTAAGCTTTCAGCACCAGCGAATAAGAAATCACATGCGTCGGCAGAAAGGCATGAGGGCTGAAGCTCGGTAGTAGACCCAGCGCACGTGAGCTATTCGGTGCATGCCTAGTTGCCCGGCAAAAGTGACCGACGACAGCGTGGCGAGCCGGAGACAGCCTTTGGGGTTGTGCAGTTAGTTGGTGGCTGATTGAAAATATTTTATGTGCGCCACGGCTAGCCATCATTATTAAATCAGTAAAATCATAAAATATTTAACAGGATGTATATCTCACGTAAGAAAATTTAAGACAACCGAAAACTATAAGATTAAAAGAGAATAATAAACTTTATAAAAATTCCCAGTGAGAAAAAAACTTCAAAAAAATTGGACTAAGAAAAAAATCCATAGAATTTAGTTATAGATTATATAAAATATATGCCTTCTTGGCTTGAGAGTTCAAGTTGGTTAGTTGAAGATTTAATATCTATTTCTTCCATTTAATATTTGGTGGTTGAATCAAAATTATAATGAACGGAGAGGCAACATCCAAATTAATGATCCATTAACCAAATTCATGATGTAGAACACATGCCAAAAAAGTCATCAGAAATATAAATTCAAGACACTTTTAGGGAACTCACTTGTCTATTTCGATCAACATTTTTCGAGAATAATAAAGAAAATTTACCACTAACATATTAATTGGAGCGTTAAGGAAATTTCAACAATTCTTTTCAGCCCCGAGATAGTGAGAAGAGGGTGTAAACATCAAGTAGAAAGAACCTCTTCTTGATCTTATAACGAAGATAGTCTACATTAGAAAAGAAAAAGCTTTTACAAAATTGCAACTTATTTTGAAGTAGTTCTCAAAATAAATACATTTTAAGAATGACAAACAGTACAAGACAATTAAAAAATAAATAAGAATAATATTATGCATGTGCATCATAAATGAAATAAAACAAATTAGCAGCAAAGCCTCAAAAGTTGGTGATTCCTTATGTTTAAGCCAAGTGATAAGAATCTAGTAAGCAAATATTATGTATGCATTAGCATGACATTTAAATTAAATAAGTTTCTTCGATCCTTTTTTTGATTCATTAAACTAAAGTAAGTCATATATATGTTTATTGGAGGAAAACTTTTCTTCGTCTAGCTGCAATTATAAAAATTTTATCATATAATCAACAAACTTGTTTGCATATTTATTATATGTGATAATAAATATCATATAATTTTAATAATGAAGTATCGAATCCTACAATGATCCGTGGAGACAATTTTCTTAGTTAAAATTTAAATTAGGGTTTATTATGATTTAGTTCATGTTTTGATTGAAGTGAGATTCAATTGGATATAAGCCACTGATCTCAAAGTTAGATCAACAAAAATTCATTAGAGCTCACTTAAAAGTTGACAACATTCTTCATTGGAGGAATCTTATGAGAGTGGGAGAGATTGCAAGAGTTCTCTTGAGTGAGAACAAGTATGAGTTTATTGTTCTTCAATGGGTAAAATCTCAAAGATTGACGTATGTTCTTGTAATTGGGGAAGAATATTAGTGAGATCGTTCCAAAGTATTTTTACTTTGAAGTTGCACTGGAATCTCTATTTTCTTCATTCTTTATACATATAACTTCGAATTCTTTCTACCCTAAAATAAATTTTATGCAAATTAAAATTGTCCTTATTATGTGATTGTATAAATTGGATATCATAATTGATAATTTGATATTTTGAACTTAATTTACATTTAAACTGATCATTTAGGATGTTATAATAGGTTGTGATCTAATACAACAAAAGTAGGTCAGTTGAAGCATTAGATTGATCTACTCTATTTAAAGAAAATAAAATATTGTTATTGGGATAATGCAGTTAAATAGGGAAATTTGCAAACACAAGGAATTTTGAATACTTAGGGGACTAACTATAATAGGAAACCCCAACTTTCTTATGACCACAGAGAGGGGCTAAGAAAAGTTGTTGTTCCTCATTATCAGTTTTGTTCGAATCACTTAATTCGATCCTATTTTTGCATATAAATAATTATATAAATTAAATTAAATTTTGAAAAATCACATTTTCTCCTCTGATGTCTTAATTGACCCATGAGTGAGGTAAGATAAAAATTTCAAAGTCATTTGAATTAAATTTGATGAATTATGCAGTGATAGAGCCTTAGGGGCAAAAGTATAATTTTGGAAATTTAGTCTTAATAAAAATTTAGGCTTAATTCAAGAAAGAGAAATGAGCAATCATTGGTAGTTGAATCAAAATTATAATGATAAATTAACCAAATTCATGATGTAGAACACATGCCAACAAAGTCATCAGAAATATAAATTCAAGACACTTTTAGGGAACTCACTTGTCTATTTCCATCAACATTTTTCGAGAATAACAAAATGAGAATTTACCACTAATATATTAATTGGAGCGTTAAAGAAATTTCAACAATTCTTTTCAGCCCCGAGATAGTGAGAAGGGGGTGTAAACATCACGTAGAAAGAACCTCTTCCTGATCTTATAACGAAGATAGTCAACATTAGAAAAAAAAAAGCTTTTACAAAAGTGCAACTCATTTTGAAGTAGTTCTCAAAATAAATACATCTTAAGAATGACAAACAGTACAAGACAATTAAAAAATAAATAAGAATAATATTATGCATGTGCATCATAAATGAAATAAAACAAATTAGCAGCAAAGCCTCAAAAGTTGGTGATTCTTTATTTTTAAGCCAAGTGATAACAATCTAGTAAGCTAATATTATACATGTATGAGCATGACATTTAAATTAAATAAGTTTCTTCGATTCTTTTTTGATTCATTAGACTAAAGTAAGGCATATATATGTTTATTGGAGGAAAACTTTTCTTCCTCTAGCTGCAATTATAAAAAATTTATCATATAATCAACAAACTTTTTTGCATGTTTATTATATGTGATAATAAATATCATATAATTTTAATAATGAAGTATCGAATCCTACAATGATCCGTGGAGACAATTTTCTTAGTTAAAATTTAAATTAGGGTTTATTATGATTTAGTTCATGTTTTGATTGAAGTGAGATTCAATTGGATATAAGCCACTGATCTCAAAGTTAGATCAACAAAAATTCATTAGAGCTCACTTAAAAGTTGACAACATTCTTCATTGGAGGAATCTTATGAGAGTGGGAGAGATTGCAAGAGTTCTCTTGAGTGAGAACAAGTATGAGTTTATTGTTCTTCAATGGGTAAAATCTCAAAGATTGACGTATGTTCTTGTAATTGGGGAAGAATATTAGTGAGATCGTTCCAAAGTATTTTTACTTTGAAGTTGCACTGGAATCTCTATTTTCTTCATTCTTTATACATATAACTTCGAATTCTTTCAGTGGAAGCATTAGATTGATCTACTATATTTAAAGAAAAAAGAATATTGTTATTGGGATAATGCAGTTAAATAGGGAATTTTGAATAGTTAGGGGACTAACTATAATAGGAAACCCCAACTTTTTATGGGACAATTTTGTCAAGAGCCTGGTTATTGCAGGTTCATGGATATGAGGCAATTGGGTGCATGCCACCATTTTCACATTTAAAGTGTGAAATGCACCTCTTTATGCAACAGGGAAGGTGTGATTTTGAAAATTGAAGTTTAGGTGTTAGATAATGTAAATACATAAGAATTTAGTGGTATATCTGTAATTCTTCCTTTTATTAGTATCATTTGTTTTGATTTCTTCACAATTCTATTTACTTACAATTCTATTTACTTCTGGATGGTTATTACAACTGTTTGATAAGAATTAGATTATAGTTATTGGGATAATGCATTTAAATAGGAATTTGAAAAATCACATTTTCTCCTCTGATGTCTTAATTGACCCATGAGTGAGGTAGGATAAAACTTTCAATGTCATTTGAATTAAATTTGATGAATTATACAGTGATAGAGTCGTAGGGGCAATAGTATAATTTTGGAAATTTGGTCTTAATAAACATTTAGGCTTAATTCAAGAAAGAGAAATGAGCAATATTTGATCTTAATTAACATGTTCAGGTGATTGAAACATAAGAAATTAATTGGTAAAAAACAATTTCACTTTTTTTAATTAAACGATAAATTTACAATTTCCTAAATCTCCTAAATCATTAAAGTTTGGAGGTCTATTAAATTAAATGATGCTAGACTTAGGGTTATGATTTTGGATGTTAATAACTCACTAATTTAATACCCATATTTAGTGTTCAAATGACATTCAAACGTTTTGATGAAGAATTAATATCATTTAAAACTCAATTTCTTTCAAAAATTACTAATGTATCCACCAAGGTCTTAAGGGCTTAGTAGTGACCCAGGCTAAATCAAATTTTTGTTAAAGGAGAATAAGAAAAGTGAATGTAAATAGAAATTGAACAACTTTAAAACACTACAAGTTAAAACTAAAATTTGATAAGTATCTTAATAATATACTTGACCCTTTAAGGGTCTTCACCCACATAATTCTCAAATTAAATGACAAATGATAATCACCCTACTCTTAGGGACTTAGGGAAAATTGAAACATCGATGTTCACTGAACACTAGAGGTATTTACAGGATGAATTATTAAGTAACGTAATAAGTTTAAATGAGCTCAAAACTTTTCACCAGGCGGTGAGAGGGAAGCATGGACCTGCTTCTTCCTCCTAACCCTTTGGATACCTCAGAGATCTACTAAACTTAGTATGTTTTGCTTAATAAAATCATCCTCAAATAAATTAGTATGGGCTCACCAAGATATGATTTAGGATTTGGTAGATCATTAGAACCTTATTTTTCCACTTTGCATAAAATGCCCTTACATGCATTTTGAGTTTGAGGTGGTGGAATGAGAAGACTCATCAGGTGAAGTTGACGGGAAGACCATCCAGGTATGTTTTTATTGTGATTTACTTACCTACATTTTTTCTAGTTTCCCGTAGTTTACTTTTCAATACGTTACTGTACTTACTCACCTACATGTATGAACCAAAAACCACAAACCTGCTTGTTAAACAACAATGTCACCCTACATAAAAACAAAAACTGCTAGGATAGCTGCAAAACCAACACTAAAACTAAAACCAACCAATATAAAAATTCACCGCCACAACATTCAACATATAAAACAACTCAAAATTTAATCACAAACATCACGAAACAACAATTGCAACTAAATTACGATGTCTCTATTGGATGATCGGGAATCCCTCAGAAGAGGTAACCTACGGTTGCTAACGAGGCTTCCCATGGTCTAAATGAAATGATGAAACTCATTAAGTTGAGTTTAGTCAATTCATCCAGACTAAGTGAATCCAATAGAAAATAGTTGTGTCGGACAATAGTGGTGCTGGAAAAAGAGAACCGTAGGATCATAACCGGTGTCGCTCTAACAACTTTAGTTTGCCCCATAATATTTTTAAGACAATAACTAAAGAACTACAATCATAGGTACATCTGATTTGATACCATAACTTGACACAATAGAAAACTTGAACTCACCACGATGAGGAGCTTGGAGCTAGCACTGTGGGCATCACGATCATCTTCAACAGCAAAATCTGTCTACATCAGCTAAACCAATTTTCTTCCTTATAATTAAATAACCAAGCCATAAAAGTTTGAGGTAGTTTGTTTATGCGAAAGAAATTCTCACCTCATCTTTAGGCCTTTGTACAACTCTGTTGTATAATCTAAGCCCTAACTCGTCTTAGCATTCCGAGGTTGTCGTTCGTCACGACCTAAATCCTCAAATTTTTCAGGCTATTTGTGTGATTGTTTCACACGAATGTAAGCCCTAAAATAATAAAATTGGCAAGATGAAACACTGACCAAAGGAAAATATGTTTAAATTTTCATACCTATTTTATGCTGTTTTTAATGATATTGCACTTTAAAGAAAGGTATTTTTGATGTTTTGTTACAGGAATGATGAATTAGGGTCATTGGAGCAAAAAGATGCAAAAAGGAGCGAATTTGGAGCGAAAAAGAGTGAATTTGGAACGAAAAGAACCAAAATGTGCAGAATTGAACTAGGCTGCCGACGGCGCCCTTGACCCCGCCAACGGTAAGTTTTCCCCGAGGCTACAAGACAAAATTCTTCAGAAGTCCGCCTACGGCGCCCTGTTGGTACGGTGAGCTCGACGGTTATGCCTACTCAAGCCTTGGATAAGGCCAAATTTTGAAGGGATGCTTGGGGAAATCTTGTGCAAGCTCATCGACTATGGAGGAGTCTGGAAGGGGGGAGACTCAAAATCGAAGTGTGAAACAAATGTAGAGAGTTAAAAATTGTGAGGAATTCTTTGAGAGATTGTAAGTGTGGAGGGAAAGTAAGAGATTTATTACTCCTTGCTACTTGAAAGAAGAATTTTGTCTGTTGTAAAGAAAGGAAGAGATTCAGAGGAACTTTGAGAAGTGTTCTTAGGGAGAAACTAGATATAAGTTATTTACTTGTTGTAGTTTGTATGAATTTGCTTTTATATATGAATTTCGAGTTTTATTGTGTTTTCCCCATGAGATCTGAGTAGTATTCTCTATCTTTCTTCTTGTCTTGAGATTTGTGAAATGATGATTTCAATTGGTGAAGCCATGAAAATGCTTAAGAAATTATGATGATCTTTTCACTTCGATCTTAATTTACTTTCAATCTGACCAATTGATTTGTTAAAATATGTTAAGTTTTACAACTAAAGTGAAGATTACATCCAAGATTCAAGGAGGTTAAAGCCCTTAGAAGTTGGGTGTAAATAAATAGGGAAATATTATTATCGGGCGTAGAATTGGAGATTTTAGAGTGACAGACTAAAATCCCCAATTCGGTCATATCGTTTGGGTGTTGAAGTGTAGATGTTAGCCCTCAGGTGAGGGGAACGTAGGAGCTCCG
>NW_018219894.1:103476-104257 GCF_001263595.1 Phalaenopsis equestris
TGCCTATTAGTGACAGATAAGCAAATTGAACGTCATTGTTGTAATTAAAGTCTTGCTTTTCTAAAAGTCTTAGTTCGTAATTCTAAAACATTCCCTGTGGGATCAATATCTAGGACTCCATTAGAGCCTTGTTACTTGAACGGTACGTATACTTGCGTTGACAAATTCGACTTTAACATTATTGAATATTATAATTATACAACTTAATCAAATCAAAACATCTATAAAGTCGCGATCAAGTTTTTGGACACTATTGCTGGAAAATTAAATCTTCTAGTAGTGTCATCAAATTCTTGTATTTGTCGATTACAAAAAGAAGTCGGTCAAGTTTTTGGCGCCATTGTCGGGGAGTGATTGAGTGAGTGAGTCAAATCACGATTAGAGTAACGGACAAATTAGGATTATTAGAAAATTTTTACTTGAATTGTAACTTATTTTTATTTAGTTAATTATATTACTGAGTACTAATTTCAAATTGTATGCGTAAATTTGGACCTGAAAATCTTATACCCTATGATTCAGAATTAGAATGTACTGTTAGAAGGATTAGAAGATTAAGAAGAGAACCTAAAAATTCTGGTAAAATGGGAAACAACCTGAACAATCAAGGAATAGAGAGTGAACACCAACCTACACCCCTAAGAGATTATGCCAATCCTACAACAGATGAAATTCACTTATCTATCCAAAATCCTGATGTAGCTGCTAATTCATTTAAGCTTAAACCTGCTATTATCCAAATGGTACAAAACAATCAATTTGGAGGTACACCAAATGAAGA
>NW_018219894.1:104695-107582 GCF_001263595.1 Phalaenopsis equestris
CTAAAAGAATAGCTAGTATCTATGAATCTGATGCAATCTCTATGTTAGCTTCGTAGATTGCTGCAGTATCAAAGAAATTAGATCATTATGGGATGAATTATTCTCTAACATCTCCTATGATGGAAGAGAATTCATTTGGGCAACTTGTGGATGTTCAACCTTCATATGAGACTTTAAATGCTATTAATAGACCCAAAAATAATTATTCAAATTATTATAACCCAGGTTGAAAGAATCATCAAAATTTTAATTTGAATAACAATTCCTCTACAAATCAACAATGGGCAAACAACCCAGTGAACCCATTAGGAAATTCATCCAACCAAGGAAATGTTAACTATAGACCTTCTTATCCTCCAAGATTTAACAGTAACACTCAAATTAAGGAGAAGAAGTTGTCAATGGAAGAGCTGATAGGGTCAATAATTACAAAATCAAGGAAATCAATTATAGATTCAAGGAAATCAATTACAAAATCAAGTAACTGCTATTAAGAATATTGAGAACCAATTAGGGCATATCACTATTGCACTTAGTAACCGAACAATAGAAACTTTTCTGAGTACTGTGGAACTAAATCTTGAAGATCAAGGAAAAGAACAAATCAATTCAATTCAATTATGAAGTGGAAAAGAATTAGAAATAAGAGTACAAAAAGAAATAGAAATTGAAAAAGAAAAAGTGGATACCGAGAAAGAAAAGGATCATGAATACCCAAATTTAGAGTATCCATTTACACCAATGAAAATTACTATGGAAAAACCTCCACCACCGTTTCCTCAAAGATTGAAGCAAAATAAACAGAATAAACAATTTTCAAAATTTTTGGAAAATCTTAGGAACTTAACGGTAAATATACCCTTCGTAGAAGCTTTAGAGCAAATGCACAATTATGTGAAATTTATGAAAGATATTCTGAACAAGAAAAGAAAGTTCGCGGATAACAAAACTGTTGCACTTAGCGAAGAGTATAGTGCAATTATTCAGAAAAAGCTTCATGAAAAATTAAAAGATCCTGACAGTTTCACTATACCATGTGCTATCGGTTAAAAACTTTATGGAAGAGCTTTATGTGATTTGGGAGCCAACATTAATCTTATGCCTCTATCAATTTTCAAAAGATTAGAATTAGGAGAAGTCTCACCTACTTCTGTAACTTTACCGTTAGCAGATCGTTCAGTTACATATCTTAAGGGAGTTATAGAAGATGTGTCAGTGAAAGTGGATAAATTTATCTTTCCTGTGGATTTCATTGTTTTAGATATGGAAGATAAAGAAATACCTATCATTTTAGGGAGACTATTTTTAGCTACTGGAAAAGATATGATAGATGTTCAAAAAGGAGAATTAACTATGAGAGTTAATGATCAAGAAGTGACTTTTAACATTGCTAAATCTGTGAAATACCCTACCGTTGAAAGAGATAATGAATGTTTTCGCATGGAAATTATTGAACATCTACTGAACAAACATTTTAAAGAACATTTTGAAGATAAATAGCATTTGAAGAAGAAGAACATTTTGTAGAGAAGGAACAATTTGAAAAGAATGACAAAGTTATTCTAGATGAATTAGAAAATGAAGAATTAGATTATGTTCAGGAAAGATTTGAGATGTGGGATATTACAGAAAATGCCGATAAAAATTTATTTCCATCAATTATAAAATCACTTGAACTTGAATTGAAAGTATTGCCTAGCCACTTCAAGTATGTGTTTATAGGAGACTCATCTACGTTAGTTGTTATTTCTTCAAAATTAAATAATTTGCAAGAGCAAAAACTGTTAGATACATTAAAAAGATATAAGAAAGCCTTTGGTTGGACCTTAGCTGATATTAAGGGAATCAGTCCTTCAATTTGTATGCACAAAATTATATTAGATGAACAATATAAACCAAGAGATGATCCATAAAAGAGATTAAATCTGATGATGAAAGAAAGAGTTAAAAAGAAAATTATGAAATGTTTAGATACTGGAATTATATATCCTATTTCAGCGTGGGTAAGTCCTATTCATTGTGTTCCTAAGAAAGGAGGAGTGACTGTTGAAACAAAAGAAAATAATGAATTAATACCTATCAAACAAGTTACTGGGTGATGTATTTGCATTGATTATAGAAAATTAAACACTGCCACCATAAAAGATCACTTCCCTTTACCCTTTTTAGATCAAATAGTGGATAGACTTGCTGGGCAGAAATACTTTTGCTTTTTAGATGGATATACCTGGTACCATCAAATTCCTATTTCTCCTGAGGATCAATAAAAGACAACATTTATTAGTCCTTTTAGAACTTTTGCTTTTCGAAGAATGCCTTTCGGATTATGTAATGCACCTGCAACATTCCAGAGATGTATGATGTCCATATTTAGTAAATTAATTGGTGATGGATTGGAAGTATTTATGGATGATTTCTCTGTATTTGGAACATCATTTGATGCATGCTTAAATTACCATGAAAAAGTTTTGGAGTTATGCGAAAGAACTAATTTGGTTCTGAATTGGGAGAAATGTCAATTTATGGTTGTAGGAGGAATTGAGTTAGGGCATAAAATTTGGAAGATGGTATGGAAGCAGACCATGCAAAAATTCAAGTTATATCAAAACTAACACCTCCTACTAATGTAAGAGAGGTTAGGAGTATTCTTGGACATGTTGTATTTTACAGGCGTTTCATTAAAGATTTTTCAACAATTACCAAACCTCTATGCCAACTATTAAAAAGGTTAAGAAATTTGAATTTACTGAAAGCTGTTTGAATGCCATCGAGCTATTAAAGGAAAAATTAATCACTGCCCCTATTATAGTTTCACCTAATTGGGAGAAACCATTTGAACTGATGTGTGATGCTAGTGATTATGCTATTGGAGTTGTTCTTGGACAAA
>NW_018219894.1:107756-108761 GCF_001263595.1 Phalaenopsis equestris
ATGATGCAAAAATGCAAAAGAAGGAAGTTAAACCAAGATTGATTAGATGGATACTTTTGATGCAAGAATTTGATCTTGAGGTTATTGATAAAAAGGGAATTGATAATCAAATTGCTAATCATTTATCAATATTAGAAAATCATGAATTATCTAACACTAACAATGAAATTACAGACAGTTTCCCTGATGAATAACTTTATAATATTAATGAGTGGAAAATACCATGCTATGCTGATATTATTAACTATAATGTAAGTGATATTTTGCCACCTATGATGACATTGCAACAACAAAGGAAATTCATTCATGATGGGAAAGCATATTTTTGGGATGAGTCTTATTTATATAAACAATGTAAGGATGTTATTATTAGGAGATGTGTACCTTATGAAGAAATCGAGCTGATCATTTAGAAATATCATGATTTTAAATTTGGAGGTCATTTTGGGATTCATAAAACTGCTTATAAAATTTTACAAGTTAGATTTTATTGGCCTACTATCTTTAGAGATGTTTATAGATACATAAGTACTTGTGATCGATATCAAAGGGTAAGCAATATAACTAGATGAAATGAAATGCCTCTGAATTTAATGTTAGAAGTTGAGATCTTTGACGTTTGGGGATTAGATTTTATGGGAGCATTTATTCCTTCATTTGGAAACTAGTATATATTAATTGTAGTTGACTACATTTCTAAGTGGATTGAAACACAAGCTTTACCTCGTTGTGACGCTAAAAGTGTTTCAAGATCTTTATGAAAAATATTTTCACTAGATACAAAATGCCTAGAATGATTATCACTGACGGAGGATCCCATTTTACGAATAAATATATTCAGAGAGAAATAAATACATTCAGAGATTGGCAGAAAAATTTAATAATATTCATAGCATCTCTACTGCCTATCATCCTTAAACCAGTGGGTTAGCTTAAGTTTCTAATAGAGAGATCAAACAAATACTTGAAAAGACTGTAAACCCTAGTAGAATAGATTGGTCCACT